>NW_023458912.1:0-9709 GCF_013731165.1 Rhagoletis pomonella
ATAAAGTTGTTGTGGGGCCCAGGGCCACAGGATCCGGGGTCCTCACAACCCTTTACAATAAATTTAAGAAATTTTGTGATCCAAATCTATTTAAAATATTTTAACACTATAAACAGCTCTATGATTTTGAGATATTTATTTATTAATTTCAGTCAATTAGTTTCTTACAGACTAGTGAAGACTCTAGTTGAATATTGTAAACAAATTACTCTTAAATCTATCAATACTTAAGTTAAAGTTGATAACACTAGAATATGTATTGCACAATTCAGTGCATCTAGCACCAATAGCCTATTGTTTCTTAAATTACGCGGGGGATTATATAATAATAATAATAATAGATTGGCGCTTACACATATGTTAGTGTTTGGCCGAGCGTCTCCTCCGACTTGTGGCGTGCGCCTTGATATTGTCACACAAAGCGGAGGGACCTACAGTTTTACGCCGACTCCGAACGGCGATTGTATTTTTATGAGAAGCTGTTTTTCATGGCAGAAATACACTCGGAGGTTTGCGATTGCCTGCCGAGGGACGACCGCTGTTAAGAAAAAACCTTTTTCCATATTTTTTGGGATGTTGCTTTGACCAGGGCTTGAACCCAGGTGCTGATGAGTGGGAGCGCGCACTGCTTACTACTACACCACAGCGGAGGATTATATAATATGAGCAAATTTGTTAAATAAGCGCAATTTATGTGCCCATTGATTAGTTTATAAATAAATACAATGGAGAAGTAATCTCTTATTTCCTTCAAAGACTGGAGCCCCAGCAATTTCCGTCTGCCAATATAGGGAGGAACATAACCTTGCCAGGGCAACTTGCAAATAGCGAATTTGGTGAAAATCTTTTGAACTCTTTCTATTTTGATCGAGTGCACTTCGTAATATAGACTCCTTATTATAGAACAGTATTCCAAACGGCTTCGTACTAAAGAGATATAAAGGGATTTTTAAGTTACTGGATCTCTGAACTCTTGAGTATTGCGCCTAATAAAGCCTATCATTGAGAACGATTTAGATACAATATAGTCAAAGTGTTTTGTAAACGCAAGTTTGGAGTCAAAAATAATGCCCAAATCTTTTATTTCAGTGCTGCGCTTTATAACGCAACCATCTAATTCATAGTCAAAAGATATATCACTACTAGACTTCCTCGAGAACGCAACTACACGACATTTACCTATATTTAGGTTCAAACAGTTTAATGTACACCACTGCTGAAATTCATATAGATCGAGCTGAAGACGATTACAATCTGCGAGATCACGCACAACTGAAAAAAGCTTAACATCATCTGCAAACATCAGACAGTTTGCAAAATTAAAACAGTTAGGCAAGTCGTTTATAAATAAGAGTGGTCCACCAGGCGTGCCCTGTGGTATGCCCGACCATGCATTAACAGTCTCTTGAGATGTTGTTGACCCAATTTTCACAAGTAACTTTCTTTGCGTTAGAAAGCTCTCGAAAAAATCTAGCAGTTTACCACTGGTACCGTAACTTCTCAGCTTTTGTAAAAGTATACTTAGCCTGTTCCCGTACTTCACGATTTGCAGGATCGGCAGGTTTTACAGTAACAGCTGTTTTCGCTTTTAATGAACCTTATGTAGACGTGGCGTACGGGAACGACTTTGGACTAAATCCTGCAAAACCTGCAAATCGTAGACGTTCTGGAACTTACTAACTGTGTTTGACTTTATCGAAGGCTTTGGAAAAGTCTGTGTATATGACATCAACTTGAGCGTGGGTTTCAAAAGCTTTAATTATCTTATTAGTTAAGAGAATTAAGTTGGAGCAGGTTGAAGTACCATGCTGACCATTGGATATTAAAACCCTTACATGATCAAATAACTTCGATTGGTTTATTTGATTAAATAATTCGGCTAACGTACATTGTTTAACTATAGGTCTATATATATAGGACATCATTGCGATCCCCAGATTTATAAATCGGGGGTAATAAAACATAACTTCCATTGGTCGATGAAAAGTCCTTTATCTAAGCAGTTTTGGAAAAGAAGATATATAGGATAAGCTAATGCTGTAGAGCAATTTTTAAATAACATGGGTGAAAAACCTTCAGAGTCGGGCTTCGAGCTAGGCTTCAATAATGAAATAGCCAGCAATATATCTTCCTCCGAAACCGAGAATCCTGTAATGGGTGATAAAGATTTTGAGGGGAGTATGGGTGTTGGTCAATCATGTTTTTCATAGACCCCCTGAAAAAAATTTGCAAACAATTCACAAGCGTCGAGCGTGTTGTGAGAAGTGATGTTTTCATATTCCAGAATCGTAGGAAATCCATTAGTTTTCCTTCTCGAATCAACAAATTGCCAAAAAGCGGATGCCAGATTCACGCAGCAACCAACATGTGGCAAAAAGGCAAATAAAAAGTTGTTCTGAGCAGCTTTTCAATAGTTCTAGAGTTCCTGAAAAGGAAAAAAAGTTCTGCAAAATTACGTCGAAAAAACACTTTTTTCGAAAAAGTCGAAAATGTTAAAATTTTGAAAAAAATAAAAATTAAGCCTGTTCTGAGTAGCTTTTCAATAGTTATAGAGTTCCTGAGAAGGAGAAAGAAAGTTCTGCAAAATTACGCCGAAAAAACACTTTCAAAAAAGTCGAAAGAGTTAAATTTTTGAAAAAAAATAAAAAATTTAATCTGTTCTGAATAGGTTTTCAATAGTTCTAATAGTTCTAGAGTTCCTGAGAAGGAGAAAGAAAGTTCTGCAAAATTACGCCGAAAAAACACTTTTTTCGAAAAAGTCGAAAATGTTAAAATTTTGAAAAAAATAAAAATTGAACCTGTTCTGAGTAGCTTTTCAATAGTTCTAGAGTTCCTGAGAAGGAGAAAGAAAGTTCTGCAAAATGACGCCGAAAAAACATATACACCTATATATACACCTATAATGGCCAAGGTTGGTACCGGTACGATGATATGAAAAAAAAGATCTCATGTTGAAGAAAGCGAAATCGTTAGCCCAAGTATGGTTGTGTATATAAAAGAATACAAATTCTGAAATGAAACATAATGAACTGTGAAGTATAATTTTTTTGAATAAACATTTTTTTCCGTAATTTTTCAGAAATGGTTTTTCTTTTCAAGAACTATAGAACTTTTGAAAATCAAAATATGGTGCGGCTATAATTTTTTCGACCACTGTATGTAAACAAGCGGCAAGGTAATATATCAAAAATTCAACGCTTTAAGGAAAGCTTTCGACTTAAACATTGACAGAGTGAAGTCTCCCGCTGAATGCCTTTTGTAGCTTTTTGAACGAGAACATAAGTTTTTTCGTAGAATTCTATTCATATATATGGTTGCCGGGTACACCGGAAAATTGATGGTAATTGAAAAGCTGACAGGGAAAGGTAGGACCACCCAAAACCTTCCAGGAAAGGGCACCGTGGATATACTTAGTAATAGCCACTTTCAAGCAGTTTGTTAAAGAACACACCATTCTAGTAGCCAAGGAACGCTGGAACAACTTTCGCCTTGCGAAGCTTTCAGGATTACCTAATATTTCTATAAAAGGAAACTCTTACGGTCCACCTACTAATGTGGAATCAGAACCAATATTGACCTATTTGACATGTAAGACCGAATCGAAAATGTTAACAAATTGAAAAAGAAATTACCAAATTACCAATTTCGATAAATAAAGAAAAAAATTACCAATTTTGGTTAAAAATTACCAAAGCGGCAACGCTGGATATAACTATGTAATATTGGTGCGCCTAAAAGATGCAGCAATTTCTATTCTCAAGATCAAGGCACATTAAACAGGTAGTATCAGTAGAGCAAAAACAACATTTGCGTGTATTTTGTTGTTGCTTCTGGTATCGAAAGTGTCAAAAACTGTTCTGAATTTTTTCTTCTAAATCAAAGCGTGCCATGTGAAATACAAAAAATTATAAAAAATAAAAAATTGAAATTGGAAAAAATAAAAATTGATGCAACTTTCTTTCCTAGTAAATTTGTTTGCTTCTCGAAGCATTGATCCATCCTTTACAAGGGCCAGTAATCAGGGGTTGTGCTGCTGAGTTGGGCGAACGTTCCAAAAGCTGCTATTCAATCGCTTGTTTTGTATGGAAAAAGGTTTCACATGCAAATGGATTTTAACAATTCAGAATTTTTGTGAGAAAAAATTTAAAATATTTGACATTTTCGAGACCAAATAATTTGAAAATAAATCAAATCAGCTGCTCTACTGATACTACCTGTTCAATGTACCTTGCTCAAGATACATACCTGATGGCAGTACGAATGGCAATTATAATAGGGAGGTTTTAGTTTTTTAAACTATAATTTTATTGCTGAATAGCAAGTAGTATAATGTGCTGTACGGCAAATAACAGCAAGTGCTGCACAGCAAGTAGCAAGAACTGATTTTTAGGATTATGGGTAACTGCAGCAGCTCGCCAGACATCACCATAGTCAGCGCTGGTCTGATAAACAGCATAACATGGCGACCTATGCTGACTTTAGCATCAGACCATCTACCCATAGTCATCTCGATAGATAAACCAACCGACTTTGCCTCCGCTAAACACCGGACCTATATCAACTTCTCTAAAGCTGATTGGAAAGGTTACGCGGAGTTTACTGAAAACACCTTCACTGCGCTTCCCACACCAACCGACGTCCATCTCGGTGAACGTAAGTTCGGCAGGGCTGTCACTGCTGCTGCAGCTCGCTTCATACCGGCAGGATGTATAACGGACCCACGTCCAAACTTCCCTGCCGAAGCGGCTGTTCTAGCCGATGAGCGTGATAGCCTTCGTCAGGCCGATCCCGGAGATCCCCGTATCAGGGATCTCAACGCGGAGATTCGGCAACTAGTAAACGTAAATAAGCGGAAGAAGTGGGAAGAGCATCTGAATACCTGTAACTTCACCTCTGGTGTGAGTAAGCTTTGGTCAACCGTGAGGTCACTGTCCAATCCGACGAAGCACGACGACAGAGTCGAAATTTTTTCGGCGACCATGCTTCGTCGGACCCGGAGCGATCCGCGAGCTATTTTAGCCGGCAGTTCATACTGCATCCTCCGGTGGACAAAGCCAAGCGTCGAGTGACCAGAAGGCTGCACAAACTGCCAACAACCTGTGCCCCCTTGCTTTCACTTGCGGTGAAGTTCAGGTGGCCATCGGGAAGGCGAAAGCCTCCAAAGCCATGGGTCCCGACGGAATATGCATGCTGATGCTGAAAAATTTGGGTCCTGCGGGGGTAGCGTACCTAACGGAGGTCCTCAATTTGTCTATGGCCACTCTCATCATCCCAGACATCTGGAAGGTGGGGAGAGTGGTCCCACTGCTCAAACCGGGGAAACCTTCCAACAAAGGAGATTCTTATCGGCCGATAACACTCCTTTCCCCGGTAGCGAAGACACACGAGCCCATGCTGCTCCCGTATTTCACAAGCCACTTGACCCCAGCGAAGCACAACAACAGCACTTAACGCCATAAACACTCGGATAACTCGTGGCCTTAACGGAAACCGTCCCTGTGAGAGAACGATTCTAGTAGCGTTGGACTTGTCAAAGGCGTTTGACACCGTCTGCCATTCCACGCTACTAGAAGATATAGAGCCTTCCTCTCTCCCACAGAGGCAAACGGTGGTCGGCAAATTATCTGAGTGGTCGACACTTGTCGGTAATGTCTAGAGACAAATCGAGTAAACTTAGAAAAATAAAACAGGGGGTTCCACAGGGTGGTGTCCTTTCCCCGCTACTGTTCAACTTTTATATTTCAAAGCTCCCTCAACCACCAGAGGGAGTCTCGATTGTCTCTTACGCCGACGATTGCTCGATCATGGCGACTGGGAATGGAATTGATGACCTGTGTTCGAAAGTAAACGGGTATCTCTCCGAACTTTCTCGCTTCTTCACTGCAAAGTGTCTAGCCCTCTCCCCTACGAAATCCTCTGCGACCCTGTTCACAACCTGGACGAAGGAGGTCAGGCTACCGCTGGGAATTCACGTCGATGACGCACCAATTCCGACGGTGAATAATCCCAAAATACTCGGAGTAACATTCGACAGCCTGCTCTCCTTCTCTGCGCACGCAACCGCTATTGTCAATAAAGTACAGAGCCGCAACAAGGTCCTCAAGTCGCTAGCCGGCAGTACTTGGGGCAAAGACAAAGAAACGTTGCTGGCAACATACAAGGCAATAGGCCGGCCGGTTTTAAACTTCGCAGCGCCAGTGTGGTCGCCGGGGACTAGTAGGACGCGGTGGACGAAGCTACAGACTGTACAGAACACCGCACTCAGGACAGCGACAGGATGCCTCCTGATGTCGCCCGAACATCACCTCCACAACGAGGCACAAATGCTCCCCATAAAGGAGCACAACATAATGCTCCGCAAGCAGTTCCTGATCGGGAGCCACAGAAGTGGCCACCCAAACAGACAGCTGCTTGCAGAGGAGCCCTCTCCTAGGCACGTCAGGAGGCATCTATATGAACTGACGGACGAAGTCCAGAGGTTCATCAAGCAACCTCTGGACCCGTCAGCTTACCGACTGGCCCTGAACGGCATTCACAGGGAGTCAGTCTCGAGTTATGTAGACTCTAGACCTGTGAATGCCGTTCTAGGCATACCGCCACCGGACATAGACGAGACGGAGCTTCATCTGCCTCGGGAGACACGAACGACAATAGCCCAACTCCGCTCTGGCTACTGCAGCAGGTTAAACTCCTACCTGAGTAGATTGAATGATAATGTGCCAAATGAGTGTCCGGCATGCGGAGAGACCCCACATGGCTCGAAACATCTCTTCGCATGCCCGGAAAACCCGACAACCCTAACGGCTTTGTCCTTGTGGACCGCCCGATAGAAGCTGCACGCTTCCTAGGGCTGCCGTTAGTGGAACTTGACGACAACGACTGAGATATCAACCGATCTGGGCGGGGTTGTTGTAGCCGCTACAACAACAACAACAACTGATTTTTAGTAAGAAACTGAAACTAATATTTCGCCTATTTACATACATACATATGTACATAGCCAATATAAAGTAAATTTAAAATTTTAAGTTTTATTTTCACATCTCTTAGCATTAGAAATATGTACATATGTATACTGGCGGCAGAAATAATAGACTCGTCGTACTTTTAAGAATGTTGGCTATATTTAAAGGGGATTTATATGGTGTTTGTTGTATAGCTAGCCAGGCTTTTATAAAAAAATATTAAACATAAAATAAACCATGGAATAAAAGCTAAAACTCTTCAAAGTAATGCTAGTCTACATACATATGTATGTACTTTGTATGGAAGAAAATTTGTAACATTGTCAGCAAAAAATATCGAAAATCAACCGGATCTTTTACAAACTTAACATCTGCAATTTATTGTACTTAATTTAAGGGACTATAAAACTGCGTACGAAGTTTGTTTTCTAAAGATTCTGATTAAAAAGTTTGAAGTTTTGATAAAACTTTGTTGAATTTTCTTAATTTTAGTATAAAGTCTGAAATTTTGACTTGCATGGATTTTGTTAGATAATGAGCTATAATTTTATAAAAAAATATTAAACATCAAATAAACAAAAGAAAAAAAAAGCCAAAACATGTTAAAATGTCACTCCCTATTTATTTTTCCGCATCTTTATTTTAACATTCTAAAAATACACACTTCATTTAGTAAAAAAAATTAAATAATTCAAAGGTAAGAAAATTTTATAGCTAATTTTAATAAGGCAAAAATATAAATATAAGAGAGGTGTTATTCCATACTTTCGTCTTCAAATATTTGTAAATTATTTATAGCATCATCCAAATGTGATGGATTCAGTTTGACCAATAATATATTTTCCAACGTTTCTTCGCTTAACCGATTTCTGTTCTCGGTTAGTATGATTTTCAAAGTAGAAAAAGCACGTTCGATTGTGACCTAAAATCAAAGAAGTCTTAGTTTGTCGTTGCTCTTATTTGTTTTAAATAATTCTATTAAATTCACTGGTGTTGGGGTATAGCGAAGCAAATTTGACTCAGAGTAGTTTCAATAGCGAATAAACACGAAGTGTGCATCTTTATCAAATTGTTTCATCTTATGCCACAACTTTTGTCAGCAAGCTTTCGTTGGACATAAGTTTTGTGCTCCTATTTTCGATGGCTTGTAAAATGCTGTTTCCTACTTTATATATGAAAGATCTAGAATTTTCTTCATTCTCTATGATTTTTTTGTGCATATTTTGCATTTCAGTCATTGCGCATAAAAATCGCCAAAATGAAGCTGCTCTTCCTGAAACTTTAGAATAGCTTTTTGCAAGGGCTTAAAAACAACGCAGTAGCTTTCAATAAACTGCCATAGTGTCTCATTATTTTCAAAGTTTTCTTCAGTTGATTTATTTGTTGTTGATTCCAATTTCACTAAAATATCTTTTGCCGCTTTTAAGTCACTCAACATTTTATAAGTTGATCCCCATCTAGTGGGAGTGTTTAACTGAGGAACTCTTACTTCTTTTAGCTCCAAGATCGCTCGGCAGCCATTCGAGTTTTTTCTACAAAACTTAGCCAAATTGCGACAGTTTAAAAGATGTTTTCTAATTTCGGCGTTTTTTGTAACATCTAATGCACACAGTTGAGCTGTATGTGCAGCGCAACGACAAATTTGTATTTCACCAACACGAATGTCTGGAAAATTATCATACGAATTTATGTTTTGCATGTACTCTTCATTTACCATCTCCACATCACCTTCATTGCAATCTATAGAAATACAGTGTGACAATATTTTCGTAGCTTTCACCAAATTGGCACCATTATCAGAAGTAATGGATACTCAATACAATTTTATATTTATTTAAAGTTTTAAGTATTTCAGTGGCTAAGTTTCTGGATGTGCTGGAACCCATTCCCTTCAAATCCACCATTCCTAAGATTCTCGATTTTATTTCATTATTTTTGATAAATTGGACACTGATGCCAAAAATATTCCTAGATAATCTTGTCGCACTATCGATTTTTAACCAAACTATTCGGTTTTTCACTTCATTGGAAATCTCTTGTTTTATATTTTCGGCAACTATATTTAGTGTTTTTTTTTTGCAATTCTCTGCATTTAAACAATTTTTTTTTCCAAGGCTTGTTCCGAGTCCTTCGCATATTTGACGAATTTAAAATGTTAAATGGTAGGCTATTTTCTGTTACAAGCCCAATGTACGACCGAAAAATTTGCTTCTTATTAACTTCAATATTTTTTTTTTCTTTCGCACAATTGATGAAACACTTGTCGACGCATTTGAGCTTGAATCTTTATTTACATTTATTTTGTGCACGTTTTTCAAATGCGCTTTTAAATTATATGTTCTATTACTTTTCAAACGAGCGCTGCATACAGAAAACATTGCAACCCCTTCGTCTATATTATTTTTAAAATATTTCCATACTTCCTCGTTTTTGTCACACATTTTTTAACACTTTATTTAACACGCAACGTTTAGATAATGACTGTCGAAAAATTACTGCCGCTCAGCAGCTTCGCAACGCCAAATATAAACTCGTATTTTGCTTCGCAGCAGCAAGAGCGAAATGATATTTAGCTTTGCGGAAGCAAAAGCGAAATCATATTTTGTCATTGCAGCAGTTAATTTTTTGCTGTTGAAAAGAACAACAGCAGTCGTGTGCTGCTGTTTTTTCCTTTCAAAATGCTAGCTACAGCAACCGAAGACGTCCATAAACCTAGCTGACCCAAGTCGCCAAAAATCAATAAA
>NW_023458912.1:24709-51101 GCF_013731165.1 Rhagoletis pomonella
TGAATGGCAGTCAGAAGTTTTCCACTTCTGCGCACGGAACCATCCTCTCGGTTAAGTACGGCAAATAAATTAAGATTGTGTCTCAATTGTTTACGGTATGGTCATAAGGTGCACAGTTGATGACTAGGTCCCTGCCGCGATTGTAAAAAACGACATAATACGCTTTTATATATACCAGTTCACAGTACGTCTAGTCCAAACAAAGGTTCCAAGGAAATTGCTTCGTTTGAAACAGTAGCAAGCTTGTCTAATCAAGATTATTCGCAAGTTTTGCTATCCACCGCTTTAATTAATATATCAAATCCCCTTACAAGTCAATCCTTAAATGTAAGGGCTCTACTGGACTGCGGAAGTCAGTCGTCTTTTATTACACAATCATTAAAAGATAAACTTCATCTTCAGGCCAACATTTCCGATATCATTAATATTGTTGGCATTGGAGACAATGAAACCAGTAATTTAATTGAAACATGCACCGCTCAGCTTACTTCGTTGACTGAGCCATTTAAGATCACGCAATCTTTTTTATTGTTGCCTAAGTTAACAGGCGATTTTTCATTATATACTATAGACGCAAAACAGTTTCAACTACCCAAAACCATGCAACTTGGCGACACCTCTTTTAACAAGTCCGCTCCCGTTGATATTCTCATAGGCGCCGAAATATTTTGGGATATTATCGGCGATAAGCAATCCTCGCTCGGCCCTAAACTAAGAAGTTCCAAATTCGGTTGGTTAATCTCTGGTCCAACATACAATAATGTGCTTCCAAAGTCTAGAAATTGAATATTTACCAGTCAAATGCATCCATAAATTTTCAATCAATCAATCAACAGTTAGCCAGATTTTGGGACCTGGAAGAGATTTAATCAAAGCACTTTACTTTGAGTCCGAGTGAGCGAGAATGTGAAGCTCATAGTCAGTCCAACACCCATCGTTTAGAGTACGGTAGATTTTCTTGCTTGGTAGATTGCTTGGGCGATTCTTTCCATTTAGCCAAAAAACGTCTGCTACAACTAGAAAAGCGCTTCCGTAAAAATCCAGACATTAAAGCTCAGTACGTGAACTTCATAAAGGAATACGCAGAGTTAGGTGATCTCACTGAAGCAACCGTAGCCAAACCTGTGTCTTCATATTTTTTGTGTCATCATGCCGTATTCAAAAACGAAAGTGAGTCCACTTAAATTAGGGTTGTGTTCGACGGGTCAGCTCCTACATCGTCGGGATATTCTATCAATGACATCCTCATGGTAGGACCAATTCTGCAAGATAACCTGTTTTCCATGTTAATCAGAGCATGCCAACATAAGTATCTGTTGACAGGTGACGTGGAAAAGATGTACCGTCAGTTTTTGGTAAACGAAGAAGACAGGCCACTACAGGTGATCCTGTGGAGAGAAGATGAATCCACTCCCATTAAAACGCTCATGCTCAATACCGTAACGTACGGAATGGCAAGCTCTAGTTACCTTAACACACGCTGTTTCTGACAATTAGGCGAAGAGTGTGAAGACGATACTATCAAAACGATTATACAACATAATTTTATGGTTAATGACCTAATCACCGGAAGTGACAGCGAAGACATGATAATTTACATTCAACAGGCCGTCACGCGCGCTTTAAAGCGGGGATGTCTTAATTTAAGAAAGTTAAAAAGTAATTTACCTGGCTAACCTTTTGCATTTTCCCTAGAGGAAAGCAATCTCTTATTTAGCGAATCTATTAGTACATTAGGAATAGGATGGGAACCATCTACAGACGAATTATTTTTCCCCATTCAAGGTAAGTTAACCAAACGTTCCATGCTTTCTTCATTATTTAAAATTTTCGATTCCTTGGGTCTAATCAGTCCATGTATCATACAAAGCAAATTACTGTTACAGCGATTATGGAGCGAGAAAATTGATTGGGACGAAGCTGTTCGAAATGACGTACAAAACTCCTGGTGCAAATTTACTCTAGCGCTACTAGTCCTTCTCGAAATCAAGATTCCTCGACGCACAATATGTGACAACCCCATCTCAGTAGAGCTATATTCATTTAGTGATGCTTCGCAGCATGCCTATGGTGGTCGCATAGACGCATCTAATTTCTCGTTCAACAAAAAACATCCGATTTTGCTACATTCGTCTCACCATCTCACAAAATTAATTTTTGAATATGAACACAGACACAACTTGCACGCCGGACCTCAGCTACTGTTATCCTTCGTCAGGGATTTCATATGGCCTATAAATGGTAGGCACCTAGCGAGACGCACTGTACATAACTGCGTTAAATGTAGAAGACTACAAGGCAAAACAATTGTGCCTATCATGTCGCAGCGTGTCACCATCAATTTCCCATTCAGAGCTGTCGGCGTAAGTTTCGCAGGTCCATTTTGTATATTAACCCATTTACGCCCAAACAAAAACGGTTGGAATTTTATTATATCTAAATTTATTTAGCCATTTTAAACAAACTAAGGAATTAAAATTAACGAAAAAAGCTCAAAAGTTAACTTTTGGGAGTGTACTTTTTTTTAGTACAGCGGGCACTTATGTGTGTTAATTTTTAAAATATTAATTGACAAGGCATAACGTTTTTTTGCATCCTGTACATTGCCATATTATAACCTCATGACACAAAACACAGTTTAGCTGTTTAGGAAACTAGCTTGGGTATGTCCGTTATGCCTTGGGTTTGGATCTGCTACAATAGAACCGGATGGGTAGCTTTATTCGAACAATGTGTCTTCTAATAGCTAATTGGTCGAAAAGAATCTTCGCTCGACAAAACATGTCGACTCCACCGGTTAGATATACTTATATCAAATGTGCGTGGAGATTCATAACACACCACCATTTCTTACTACGAATATAAACACCTCACATTTTTGATAACAGCCATTTGACAACTCTATATCCAAGATGATCCCATGAGCTTCCAATGATTTTTCCACAATATATGTCAAAGCCTTAGTAATAACCTTCATAACTTGCTATCACCCAGTTTTAGCAGCAAAATATAATCGAAATGTTAAGAAATAAATATATATACAGTTCTAGAAAATTGCTTCAGAAACTACCTGACGTTTTTGACAAAAACTCTGAATCATCATGTAACACACAGGCCAGATTTTTAACATTTTATCGTTATACGTAATTGCAAGACTATTCTCAACTCGGAGAAAGCTTCTCTTTTCCACTAACTCACTTTTTTCTCTTACAGTAAAGTATTGCTAACATAAATCTCCACAAATAATTTCCGTATCCTTCCTCAAATACCTCTAGAGATATTCTGTACGATAGTTCCTTTTGTATGATCTATAAATCCCAGCAGAAATATGTATTATATAAGTTTCAGTATGTAAAGGAGGACCACGCCCCCTTTTCCAATAACTGCCACTTGTCTACTTAGTATAGGATTGATTTCATATACTATCTCCATACCAAGTTCTAGTATTCTACTGCAAACTCCTCTTCATATGCAGTCTGAAAAATTCAGTTTGTATGAGAGGTGCCACGCCCCATGACATATACATATTATTTTTAGTCTATAACCATGCACGGAATGTCGGAAATAGGTGTCCAAAACTTCGAAAAATCGGTACGGCTGCTCTCAAGCTTTCGAACAGAAAAAACCGGCTTTCAAAAAAATGTTATATATTAGTATAGATGTGCCCGTTGTACTAAAGAAACGACAGCTAAAGAAATAGCTGTATAAATCCATCAAATAACAAACCCTTATACTCACTGTTAATAATTTGATTAATTTACTCCTTTTCCACTTCATAATATCAGATATTTTAGGGCAAAGTGCAATAATTCAAAAAAAAAATCACAGCTTTCCATGTGGACCACTTCTAATGTGAAAAGTCGATTTGTAAGTGTCCAAATCCGGTATCCCCAGTTATACCTATTTATCTTCTATTCTATCTGAAGTGAAATTAATACCAGTAGGTGCAAACTTATTAAAGGAATCTCGTTTTAATAATAATAGTAAACTTTTAGACGTGGGTTGAAATGGTGTCGTTTATATAGTACAGAGAACGCAAATGGGTTAAACAGAAAGGGTCGCGGACAAAGGTAGTAAAATGTTATTTATGTATTTTCATTTATTTAAGATATAAATGTGTACACCTAGAAGCGGTTTCTGATATGACAAAAGATGCCTTCATACTTACGTTTCGAAGATTTGTCTCTAGGCGAGGGCGGCCAGCCGAGGTATTCTGCGACGCAACTTTGTCGCTGGGGCAAATGAAATAATTAGTTTTTTTGAATCTAACAAGACTTCTTTGTCTGATTTCGCAAGTAACGAAGGAATCAAGTTATGGTTTTCGCCTGCTTGCGCTCCTCATTTTGGCGGAATTTGGGAGGCCGGGGTAAAATCGGCAAAATTTCATATAAAGCGAGTTATGGGAAGTTCCCATCTCACCTTCGAGGAATTGTCTACACTTTTTGCGCAAGTAGAGTCGGTTTTAAATAACCGCCCATTATGCCCCTTTTCCTCTTCACCTAATGATTTTCAAGCCTTAACGCCTGGGCACTTTCTCATTGCTCGGCCTCTCACTGCACTGCCATCACCTAGTTTTGAGAATTGCAACATCAATCATCTGCAGAGATATCAGCGCATCCAGCAAATTCATCAGCACTTCTGGCGCAGATGACAGCGTGAATACATAGCAGAACTTCAGCAGCGCTGCAAATGGAAGAGTAATCCTGCGCCTCTCAACATCGGCGACATGGTTCTTCTACAAGAAGACAATGTACCCCCGCTTTGCTGGCGCCTTGGAAGGATACATCGCCTTAATCCTGGTTCTGATGTAGTAGCCCGTGTCGCTGAAATTGCCACTATACGGGGATGTGTCCGTCGCCCCTTGGTGCGCCCTTGTCCGTTACCTACAGCCGACGAGATGAACAAGTGAAGGTTGGAAGACTTTCGTCATAACCAGTGTTGCCATTTTAGCCGTTTCCGGCTAGATTTAGCCGGTTGCGATAGCAAACAGCCGGAGAAATTTCGGTTTAGCCGGCAGCCGATTTGTTAGCCGTTTCGTAAAAAGATAACCTACATATATATGTTTCCATTTTTGACTAAGCTACCCAAAATCTGCCAGAGATGGGTACTAGCCTTATCGCGGTGAAAATTTTCATGTCAGGCAGGGTTATATAAAATTGGCCCCATTTCGCTTATTTTTATTTTAAACGAATATTTTTTTTCTAAAGAAGGCCAAAAATTCCAAAAATCGAAGGCCAACTTGAATTAAAAGAACCAACACTGAAATGCGGCAAAATGAAAGTAAGAGCACAAATTTCTATATAAAGCAAAACTCTATGGGAAGACAATAGGTCTGTTCATCGAAAATCCAGCGAAAATTATCACTCAAAATATCAGATAGTAAGAAAGAATGCTCCCCAATTCTCTCTCAAGTAAGAAACTTGCAAATTTTTTATTGCATTTTTAAAATTCTTTCAGAGGGGCCAATAAACAGGATCTACATGTATATTTATTGTTAGTCCGACTTTTTTCAACATACGTTTCAATTTCCATTTCGTAGTAGCTGTCGGGTTTCCTATATCGACTCTGGTCGAGATTGCATTCCGAGTGCGTTTCAAATCATTGGAATTAACTAAATTAATTAAGTAAGCAAGTATTTACTTAAATTTTTCATTTTAAAATCGCTCAAGTTTGTAAATTTTTAAATATGACGAACCTGTTTATTCAATCTATCGTCGACAAAAAATGCAACCATGTGCGACAATCATATGTTTTTTCTAATTGCAAATTCTTGCTGGCAAAATTTTTTCCAGCTTGAATTTGGAACTTCTCTCCAAGAACTAGCCTTTCTACTTATGATTTATTTAAATAAAACATGTGAAATTTAGTTGAAACAGTTTAGCCGTTTTCAGCCGGATTTTTTTTGCTAATTTAGCCGGTTGGTCCAAAAAGTTCTGGCAACACTGATCATAACCCCCGACACCTTCATAACGTATTTGCTTTACACAAAGTGTGACAATATTCCGACTGTCAATACTTGTCTTTCAAGGGAACTGTCAACTTAGACTATCAACACGTGTTTTTTTTTTTCTTGCTTTTTTATCTCGAGCACATGTATCATAACCTAAGAACTATTAATACCCAACAAGCATTTCAGTAAATGTTTTTAAAAATAACTTAAAGTAAATTTGCTATAATAAGCGTTAAATAAGCATTTTTAATATTAAGCTTATTAAAAGTTTTTTCAAACAAACCTTTAATAAGTTTTGAGAGCGAATGTTTATAAATAACTTAAACTTATAAATGAAATGTAAATGCCAACGACATGAAGTAGTAAATATAAAATTTTTTCAATCGTAAGTGACGTGTTTACGTTTTTTAAAATATATTATTAAAAGAAAAAATTAAATAAAACCAATGCGGTAAAACAAGAACATCCAATCCAGGACCCGCTGCGCTAATCGGTGGAGCATTCGAGTCTTCAAATGATGAGTTCCCCTTATCCTTTCTTAGTTTAACATTCAATTAAAAATGTATTAAATTTTTTTCAGAAAAGTTCATCAATGAGGATGGCGGCGATGAAGCGGAATATATACATAGCTGCATCGATGTCGTTTTTCCAATTTGCCAATAACCGCAAGTAATTGAAAGCACGCAACAAGATGTAATAATTAACTTTTTTATGCTTAATTTGTATGTGTTATTGTGAATTTGTATGCTAAAATGTCTATTCCCTATTTATATTTTCGCGACTGTAGATGAGTCCGCCGAAAATTCGCATTTCGTTTAGTTTCTAGATGTTAAGCAATCTATGTATGAGTTTTTAATGAAATATCTTTAAATAAAGGGTTATAAAAATGTTTATAAAAAGATTTCAATTGAAAATTTTTAGTAAGTTTATATTCATACTCTTATAAAAAACTTTTTTTGAACCTTTATTATAAGTTTACACTTTTACGCTTATAAAAAGCTTTCTTTTGAACATTTATTACAAGTTTATATTTCTACGCTTATAACCAATGTTCCTTTTCGATTATATTACGCTTACACTCAAGCGTTTTATAAACAAAAAATCAACGTTTTGTAAGCTTAATGTTTATAATTGAAAACTTAAAAAAAACTTTCTTTAAGTTTATTTTGCTTGTTGGGATATTGAAATATACATTGATTGAATTATAGCAAAGAATAAATCTTTCATTTGTGTTCAAACTTAATACCAATTAGTAATACTACTTAGGTATAAGTTATTTATTCAAAGCAGTTAGCAACCAATAAATTTAACAAAGCTATTGCAATTCAACAGTAAATTTTTTTTTTACTTTTTAAATTACTTTGAGGGATGGAATTCGAAAAAAAATGTTTTAATTCCTTTGAAATGATTTGAAAAAAATCAATTATATTTTCAATTCCTTTCAAGGAAATTGAAAAAAAATTACATTACTCGCACGTAATTTATTCCAATTACAATATGAAATTCCTTGTAATTAAAAATAAAAAAAAATAAAACAATTACATTTGGAATTACTTGTAAGGAATCGAGAAAGTAATCAATTCCTTTGCTGTAAACTGAAGGAATTGATTCCTAATTACAATTACTGAGGAATGTAATTGTAATGTAATTGCATTTACCCAGCTCTGCCTTAAGCACATCAAAAAGAATTTAATAAAAGTAAATTTTTTTTAATATACACATTAACTTTGTAAATATCGGGTAAAAAATATCAGAATCGAATTTCAAAAGTATCGATTTAGTATCGTATCGATATGGGAGTTTTCGTATTTTTGAAATTGTCCGTTGTATGGAAGGTTGACGTTATTTTAGTACGATTTCAAAAGATACACATATATTGAGGGCTTATTATATTCAATACACTCTATCTGCAATTTTCACAAAAACTACTTTGTGATATTAGAACCTAACTGGGACTTACCTGTCATCACTGATGTTAGTTCTGACTTTGCATACATACAAATAACGCACGCACGTTTGTGGCACTCGCTAATTAATCGCATATTTAAGTGGTTTAATTGGACATAAAATACTTTCTCATACCGGAAGTGCTCACTAGATGTATACTGGGGACGGGTTGTTGGTGAGCTCTCTGATAAACAAAAAATTTTCAGGTAAAAGTGTCACCGTTTTTGAAGTATTTACATTTTTTTAATTTAAAAAAAATCGTGCCTTTTCATGTATTTTCTTTAACTGCATCTACAAACCACACTATACTTAGTAAATTTTGTATGTAAAATACTTCCAGATAGTTGCTTCTCCATACTCAAATGCAATGTAGTCAAAATATATTAAGAAACCATCATAAAATTAGGACTATTTTAGGATTTTTACCTTTTTGATATTTTCTTCCCCAACTTTGACTATCTCTGGTGAAAAAAATGTACTGAGCTATAACTTTATAAAAGAATTGCTCATTTAATAAAGATTTCAGAAAGGTGCCACCCTTACTGTTTCGAATAGAAAAAAAAAGTTATAGCCGCTTTTGTGGGCAAAGGACTGAGACACGCTGGAATGTTTTTAATATATTTAAATTTAAGTTGCTCTTGTTACCGACCAATGACATGCTAAATAGTACAAAGGTACATTATTACCTGCTCCTGACATTATTTTATGTTACTTACCGGAATTAGTGAAAGTGGATTTTGTGAAATTGAACCCTTCGAACATTGTGTTATTAATACTATGACAGAGAACACGCAGTATACGTCGCATGAATATGCGGACACCGTCGTTGTCGCTGATTGAAAAACTCGAAACAAATATGGGTATGCAAAGAGATGCAATTATTACAGAGCTCTCTGTTATTGTGAAAGAGTCAGAGGAAAGAGTAATGCAGAGGATAAGCGACTTTGCTGCTGAAATATCTAATATGAAGTTATCAATAGCGGCAATTGACAGTAGGGTGTCGGCGGTTGAGAACTCTTGTGCCGATATAGTCTCTCTTCCCAATGAGGTGCTCGCTGTTCGTAGTGAACTAAGCGAGTTGCAACATAATGCAGTGGCTACGGATGTTATAATTAATGGTATCCCTCCAGAAAGTAGTGAAAAGTTGAGGAAAGTTTTTGGAAAACTCTGCACTGCTTTTGAGCACCCACTCCCAATTTTACGTGACGTATTCCGCATACGTTCGGCTAAATCTGGCCAGCGCAAAAACAATAATACACCTGTTGTGGTAAAGCTTGTCACTGCATTTGACCGCAGTCAGCTCTTCAAATCGATTGCTGGGTTTTGCAAAACAAATAAGAGGTCATTAATACTCTCGGACCTCGGGCTGCCTGGCTATGGACAGATCTATGTACATGAGAGCTTGACGAGATCTGCGCGGGAGGTTATGATGTATGCTACAGAGTGCAAGAGGAAAAAGCTCCTGTCGTCTGCTTTCTCTATTCGGGGGAAAGTTTATATTAGGCTGGAACCACACGAAGAGGCAAAAGTCGTGTTCAACAAGAGAGACGTTGATGCTCTTCTCAGCGCTAAGAAATAAGGTCTAATTACCCTGCATTGAAACCCCAAACTAGTCAGGAAAAATACTAGTTTACAACTAGAATTTCCTGACTGAAACCGAACTAGTTCGAAAATGACCAGACTTGTACCAAGTACAAAACGATTTATTCATGCCCTGTTTTATTTGACTTCGACAGTTTAATAAAATAGAGTACACAAAATATTATAACTTTTATTTGGGTATATTGTAAACCGTTAAAGCGAGTACGTACTCGCAATTATACCATGCCTGTTAAATAATGATTAATATTCATAAGGATTATTAATTAAAGCATGTTTTTTGTTATAACCGTTTAATGTTTAAATACCGATATTAGCACCATTTAAAGATTAATAATGGGTTACTGAAATCAAAAATTTTAATTATTTCGTTAAATTTAATTGCATCATTATGTTGTTATTTTTGACCGTTTTCAATTATTTTTGACTTTTTAATTACACGATTAATATAATTATTTGATTAACTTCAATTACACTGGACCACAAATTTCAACTTTTTCTCTTTACCAGAAACGCCGTTATGAAATTCTTATGTAAAATCACCCCCTGATTCCGAAAATCAAGGTTATTTTTATTGGGTCCACTTTATCATATATATCTCAAGAACGAATTAAGCAATTCCAAAACGGTTTGAAGCTTTTAAAAGGTAATAAAATTTTCTATAAACTGTGCATACAACACTTTTTGCTAGGCCCTGTAGATTCAAAGATAACGAACAATCATTACCGATTTTTTCAATTTTTTTTGTAAAAATATAAAAAAAATTGTACTTTGCGGGGAAGGATCTCGAAAACCTTTTATTTTTTTGCATATTTTTTTTTCTCCCTAAGCTCTGTTGTATTACAAAAAAAAATAAGGTATCATCGAAGAAAATCGATGCAAAACTACGTAAGTTATAAGCGATCAAATAAAAATACCCAGGTTGCGCAACTTCAATGTATGTACCTATACATACATACATATATTAAAGGTATAAAGTGCAAGTGAGATATTATCCGGATAAACGAATAACACCATAACAATGGTAACACTTTTTCTTTAAATAAATCAAATAGTACTTTTAATACTCGAATTGTATTATAGTAGGTAGAGTGGTTGCATCGAAAGGAAGAGTGGTTGGGTTCGAAACCTGCTGTAGGCATGTAGTTATAAACATGTATTTCCGTCAGTTATGGGTAAGTATGCAGGTAGATTTTCAAAATTATAAGACACAGAAAATTTCTAAAGCCTACATCTAAAACAGGTAGTATTTTCTTTTCCCGGCTTGTTATAAAAAGGAACCTTTCTGTCTAGGTAAGATTTGATTTTTTCAATTTTGTTCCGAGTATAAATATGAGTTAATGCGCTTTGAAACTTCATAACATCTTCAAGGCTCGCCGGAGATAGTTCAGTTCATAAGTCTAATTTCAAAACCGTGATTTATTAAAAAAAATAAAATGAGTAAAAGGACGCGAGAATTTGAGTGTAATAAGGATCCAGATATGTTCTGTTTCATGTGTGGCCAATATACTATCATAAGGCGACGACGAGTGTTCTCAGATCATATCAAAACTTTATACTCCAAGTATTTTGGAATTGAGCCTAAAAATGCTGAAAAACCATGGACACCGAACACTTTGTGTACATCGTGTCGAGTAGAATTGATTCAGTGGGAATCAGGACAACAAACAAAATTTGATACACCAATGATATGGAGAGAACCTACTTGCCATTCAATAGAGTGTTATATTTGTCAAACAAAAGTACTTGGCGTTGGAAGATCAAGAGGAGTAACCTATGCTAGCGTACCTACAGTGACATTACCAGTACTACATTCAACGGCAGTTGCGGATCCAGTTCCATTGTCAACAGTAACATCTGAGTGCGGGGGATCAAGTTGTACTGAATTTCGCATGGAAAACGAAAGAAACGTTCTGTCACAAGCACAACTTAATGATTGGATAAGAGATTTGGAACTATCCAAGGAAAAGGCCGAGATCCACACTTCTCGTATGCAACAATTTAAATTTGTGTCATCCGATGTTAAGGTGACATATAGTAGAACTCGTCACGAACCATTTTCCAAACACTATACCAAGAAAGACAGTATATGCTACTGCAACGACATCCCTGGTTTATTCAAAGAGTTTGGTCAAACATATGATTCAAAAGAGTGGCGATTGTTCATAGACGGCAATAAACTGAGTTTGAAGGCTGTATTATTGCATATTGGTAACAAAAAGCCTTCTATCCCGATTGCACATGCAGTAAATACAAAGGAAACCTACGAGGAAATGCAAAAAATACTCAAATTTATCAAATATGAAGAGCATGATTGGAAAATATGTTCTGATCTCAAAGTCGTTGCAATGCTATGCGGTCTACAAAGTGGCTACACCAAGCACTGCTGCTTCCTCTGCAAGTGGGATAGCCGAGCTCGTAAGGACCACTACGTCAGAAAGGATTGGCCGGAAAGAGTCGAGTTTACCGTTGGTGTGGATAACATCAAATACACCCCTCTTGTCAAGAAAGAGAAAATCATACTTCCACCCTTACACATCAAGCTCGGTCTCATTAAAAACTTTGTTAAGGCTTTGGACAAAGAAGGCGAAGCATTCGACTATTTGAAAACAGTTTTTCCAGATATTTCTCAAGCCAAGATAAAGGAAGGTATTTTTGTTGGACCACAAATAAGAAAGTTGATCAACAATAATCAATTCAAAGGACTACTCTCATCAGTTAAGGCAGCAGCGTGGGAATCCTTTGAAAAGGCCGTTGCTTCTTTTCTCGGTAGACACAAAAGCCCTAACTACGAGCAGATAGTGAACGACCTAATCAATAATTATGCGAAAATGGGCGTAAATATGTCTTTAAAAATTCACTTTCTCCACTCACATTTGAGCTTTTTTCCGGCAAATCTTGGCGACGAAAGTGATGAACATGGCGAAAGGTTTCATCAGCAAATGAAATTAATTGAGAATCGATATCAAGGATTCTGGGACGTCGCAATGATGGGTGATTACTGCTGGTTTCTCATAAGAGAAACCAATCCTAAACTGAATAAGCGTCAAAGTAGAATACATAATTATTTCGACAACATAGTAAAATCAAATTCAGATAAAGATTGTTATAATATAGTATAAACATAAATAAATTTAAAAAAAAAAGTTAAAAATATGGGTAATTTCATTCATAAATTGAACTTTTAACTCGATAGAAACAGAGCATAGCTAGATATTTCACTCTTCTTTATACCATACATACGTTTTGAGGTATACGTTGAAATTGCGCAACCTGGGTATTTTTATTTGATCGCTTATAACTTACGTAGTTTTGCATCGATTTTCTTCGATGATACCTTATTTTTTTTGTAATATAACAGAGCTTAGGGAGAAAAAAAAAATCTGCAAAAAAATAAAAGGTTTTCGAGATCCTTCCCCGCAAACTACAATTTTTTTTATATTTTTACAAAAAAAATTGAAAAAATCGGTAATGATTGTTCGTTATCTTTGAATCTACAGGGCCTAGCAAAAAGTGTTGTATGCACAGCTTTTTAGAAAATTTTATTACCTTTTAAAAGCTTCAAACCGTTTTGGAATTGCTTAATTCGTTCTTTAGATATATATGATTAAGTGGACCCAATGTTTTTTTTTTTTGCAAAAACGGTAAATTGCAAATATCTCAAAAACGGTACCATAAAATTAAAAATAACCTTGATTTTCGGCCTCAGGGGGTGATTTTACATACGAATTTCATAACGGCGTCTCTGGTAAATTTTGGCCGTCGACCAGTGTTATCAATCAACAAGCAAAAGTAGAGACAAAAATTAAAAATATTAATCACTGCTTGAATTATTGATTTATTTTATTCTTATCCAAATCTCAAATTTTAAACATTATTTATTACTTTTAAAAATTTTTAAAAATAAACGACTGAAATAGTTAATGAATTTAATTTATTTTAATGAAAACTTATATTTTTATTTTAGTGCACTCAAAAATTCACTAAAGTATTCGTTTTATTTTCAACTAAAATGTTTTCTTTTCCATATTCAATATTATTAAAAAAGATAAAAAATATAGTATTTATTGTACCTTAAAGCTTTTACTTTTAATTTAATGGAAAATGCATTTAAATTTATGTTCGAAAGTTTGAAATATGTATGTATTTATTTTTCCTATTTATTTATACTAAAAAAATTTAACACTAATTATTGGCAAATCTAAGGCTGCTAAATAAAAATGTGTAATGTATTAAAATGTACATGTATCAAAAGTTTTTTATTGTATATTCTTGAATTCGTTGTATATTTTTGACATCGAAAGTAGTGGTTTTGGTCCATAATTGGACTAGTATTGTCCCCTTTTTTTAAACTAGTATGAGACTGGTATATTTCTGATCGAAATCTGACAATTGCCATCTCGTAGGACATCCCCATGTTAAAAATACCAGTTGATTGCATGGAAAAAAAGATAGTTGGCTGACTAGTTGGGCATGCGGTTCATAATAGTTGTGAGGTAGTTTGCAACTAGTACATTTGACTACAGGATACTTGCAGCTGTCCCGTTTATAAAGAGTTATGATGGATTAAAAAATCGGTCCCCAGTGTTGAGGAAAACCATAAATTACTGATTAATATTTTGTGCAACCGGTACAGAGGTTTTAACATAGTCCATTTTAATGCTCGGAGCCTGACATCCGAAAAGTTAGATTACGTTAGCGACGTGTTTGGTGATTCATCCTTTGATGTTATCTGTGTGACAGAGACGTGGTTCAATCGTGACATAACGGACTTCTTTTAGCACTGCCGCATTAGTTGGAGCTCGAATACACCCCATGTTGGCTTATGTCGCACTGTCGAAATCTAATCGTCACAGCTTGTGTTGCGAATTTTATTCGCTTAATCCATAAAGTATATGATATTTCGTTACTAAATATTTTGCTATAACTTAATATATTTTTCAAATATTAGTATTTCTTTTATCGAAATCCGTGCTAAATTTCACATAAATTCTACTATTATTTCGATGAGGCTCATTTTCTTAAACTCAACATATGTACTTTTTTGCGTATATTCTATTCTATTTTCGTTTTCATTAACCCAAACTAAATATTCGATAAATTGCCGTAAATTATCCGTTGTTTATCCGTGGGACTTCAAATTTTTTCGCAGGCTTGTCTTTAAAAAATATCGCTTCGACACCTTCAAAAAACCAAGTTTTTCACAAAGCAAAAATTCCTATCGGATAATTTGCCGTTAATTATTTATCCGTAAACTATCGGTGAAAAGAATAATTTTGCCGCGGACATATTTTAAAAAATATTGTAAAAATATCTGAAAACCAATTAAGGAAACCAGCTAAACCCAAACTAACTATTTGATAATTTTCTGTAAATTATCCGTTGTTTAGCCGTGAAAAGAATAATCTTGGCGCAGACATATTTTTAAAAATATCGCGTGCCCTGCTAATTTCCGTGGAAAACAAATTGCCGTATAATGGCCCTTGTCCTCAGGTGAGTGCTGAATTTCTTCACCTTCATATGCCACCATTGCAGTAAGGTGAAAGGTATTTCCATTCTAATCTGTGATCTTTTTTGGTAGTTTATTTAAAGCTATATATACTCCGCTTTCACTCAATGAGTATATCTCGAAACAAATAAGAATGCCTGTAAAAATTTTAATTAATTACATTAAACAGTTTTATTAATTATTTATCGCTAAAATTGATAAAATTCATGGGCTTCGCATCGAGCAATAGAAAATATATGCATCAGTATGTAAATTAGGGTGGTCCAAAAATGCATGTGAAAAAGTAAAGTCGGAATTTTTATGCTCTCACCCCCTAGGATTGTTCTATACCGAAAAAATATACCCTTATTTTTTATTTTGAAATCAAAAAATATTTAGAGGTCGCTCAAAGCGCCCAAAGTTTTCCATGTATTTTATATGGGGAAAAACCACTTTTCGTAGAAATGGTATAGAATAGTTAAAAACCGAAGATTAGACGAAGTAAAAAATTTTAGCTTTGCAAAACGCGCACATATTGACCTTTTTGGAATCCAATAATTTATTTTTTTCTTATTGTAGTGTATTATTGAGCGTTGTGTTCGCTCGCCCCCGCTGATTAGCGCTGCCGCTAAAACATCATCGAATACCGAAAATCACTTCTTATTCAACGTCCGAGTGGGAAAGGTGGTTTTTTCTGTGCTGGTGAGTTGGAGAAAAAATACTAAAAATAATTTACTGTGCTAAAGTGATCTTTGGTGTTGAGCTATCTACATAGATAATTTGTGAGTATCATATTTTTCGTTTCTAAATTTTGTGTGGAGTTGTGTTTTTTTTTTTTATTAAAAAAAATACCTGACAATAGTTGTGTGGCGTGGCGTGGCAGCGTCATCTGCTACCATGGCGGGGTCTGACCGGGAGGGATCCTCCAGGTCAAGGTCAAGAGTCAGGAAAAAGAAAAGAAGAGACAATGAGGAAGACGTGCGGATTCCTGGGCAAATGGAAGTGCAAATGAGTCAGATTAAACCAAACTCTAATCCTTTCAATAACAGTGGCCATGTAGCAGGTGACGCTGAAATGCAGAGCTGGGCTTACATGGAACAAATTGACGACCATGTGCTTAGTAATAATAGTGGTATGAGTGGTATGGCGGCAACCGGCAGTCCTGCCAACAATTCTAACCATGAGGTTAGGAATGAAAATCACGCTCATGTATACAACATACATGAAAGCTATGACTTACATGACGTACAGGATAAAACGGTATTAGGCAGACAAACAGAAGTAGGAGAGGGAAATCAAAAAAATGGCAAAAGCAAATGGCGGGAAACAAAACCTGTCAGTAGGAAATGACATTAGTAAGGGGCATGATGAAATGCGCCAAAATAATAAAAATGAAACTATTCTTTATCCACACGACCATAAAGGGGAAATATACGTCTTAATCGATACATCAAAATCGGAGTTAGTTAGGAACACGAGAATAAGGAATGGGTTATATCTGTGGAGCATGATCAAAGATTTGGGTTTAGAAGACATTGACACAATCAAAGCAATTGGGGTCACGCTCTACAAGCTAGGTATAACAAGCATTAAATCGGCAAATGAGATTTTGGTAAATGAAAAGTTAAAGGAAATGCAAATGAGGGCCTTTATCCCCAGAGCATTTATTGAAACCTATGGGGTGATTAGGGACATACCCCTGGAGATCACAGAAGAGGAAATAAAAAATGAGGCAATCTCTGATGTGAAAATAACTTCAGTACAAAGATTTATGAGACGTGAGAGTCGTGAAAGTGAAAACAGAATTCCGACCTATACTGCCAAAATTGGCTTTGCCTCAAATAACCTACCCAAAGAAATCAAGCTTAACCACACCATTATCGAAGTTGAGTACTTCTATCCCTACATAAGGCAGTGTTTTAACTGCGGCAGGTTAGGGCACACAGGAAAAGCCTGTAGGGCCAACAAAAGATGTTTAAAGTGTGGAAACCAAGGGGGCTGTGAGCAAGGGTGCAGTAATGCCAAGTGTATTCTGTGTGGGGAGACCAATCACTTGGCAAATGAAAAAAATAAATGCTCCAAGTGGGAGAAGGAAGAGGGAATCAGTAAGATTATGACAATTAAAAAGCTAACTAGGAGGGAGGTAATAAAGACTTATACACCTTTTGCATCGAATAGGTTTAGGCTGCTAGACGATGAAGATTTCCCTGCTTTGGGTCAATCTTCAGATGCTTTAAAAGATAGGGATGCGGAAGTTAACGGAATCTTAACGCCAAGAAACTATGCAGCTATACTTAGGCGTAAGCAATACAGAACTAGCCAGTCATCCAAAAATAAAGTCACTAAGGCAAATGAAGAAAAAAGTGCGGAGGCTAAAGCCAAACGGAAAAATGCGTCAATTGAAGCCTATGGGGTAGCATTAAGAAAATAAAACATACACATCGTATCCGAAATGGAGAAATTAGTTGCAGAGATGATAAAATTTGCAAGTGACGCCTTTAGAAGGATCGACTTTCAGGCAGGTGTAACTGCATTTGATCATTTTGATCAGAGACTAAAGAAATTCTGCTTAGATCTAGACCACAAATTTATTACAAGTAACCCACTTTCTACCCTTGAACAATATGAAGATACTACAACATAACTGTCAGTCTCTTAGGAAAAACATTAACCATATTGAATATTATGCAAACAACTATAACGTGGACATTTTCTGCCTGAGTGAAACTTTTACTCAGAACGAAAATGATCTCAAGAAAAACATTGTAAACTTTAATATGGTCAAGAAAAACAGAAATGATGGATATGGTGGGGTAGCCATCGGCTTAAGAAAATCCATCAAATTTCGTAAGATTATTTTTGATTCAAGCCACGATATATGCATTGTGCAAACATGCAACCTTCCACGGAACCTAGTGATATGTGCGGTCTACTTTGAGCCCTCCTTAAGCGTGGGAGAGTTCAAAGAAACAATCAATAAACTTTTTGGTACATTGGAAGTGTACAAAAATGTATTGGTATGTGGGGATTTCAATGCCAGAGCACATGAATGGGGCGATTTCTTTGAGTCTAGCAGAGGTAACTGGCTTAAAAACTTTATAAATAACTCCAGCTTTTACTGTCTTAACAATCGATCAATAACCTTTAAAGCAGATCTGCAAGCTACTAGGGGATCAGTCTTGGATCTGACCTTCACGAACATCACATCATCGGCAAACTGGGAGGTGGTCCCCTGTCAACTGGGTGGCAGCCACCATTACCCAATTGTAATAAGCTTCGACCAGATTGAAACAAAAAAATCCACGTTCCTTGCCAAAAGAAAATTGCTTAGCGATCTAGGTACTGTCCAGCTTGACACAGACATCAAACAAATTGAAAATATTTTAACTAATGAAATTAAAGCGTCCACCTTTGAGATCAAAGATTCTCGACGCCCTAAGTTCTGGTGGCACAAAGGGTTGGAAAAGCTCTTTAGGCTGCAATTGGCCGCGACAAAAAAGTGCAACAAATACCCGACTGCTCAAAACTTAAGAGCTGCGACTGAAGCCAAGGAAAATTGGAAAAATGCGGTAGAAGAAGCCAAAAAAGAAAGTTACAACAAGAACCTAAACCTCCTCAATAGTCACCCAAATACTAGAGAAGCATGGAAATTTGTCAAAAATATGAAAGGTGCCGGATCCACTGAGTCTAAGCAACCGTGGGACGATACCAATGACGCTTTGTACCTTCAACACCTAAAAAATCAGGTGAGTGATGAAGACGATACAAAAGAAAAAGTAGAGCGGAAAGTTGCTTGCGCAGACAAAGTTCCTATGTTTGAGGACAACGAGCTCAAAGGTGTACTTAAAAATAAGACTAAAAGGTCCGCGGGTGGGTGTGATCAGATCACATATGAAATGCTTCGATCCTTGCCGGAAACAGCGACAAAAAATTTACTAACTGCACTAAATGATGCCTTCGCCAAGTGTGAAATTAATGACTCTTGGCGTAAGGTAAGAATCGTCCCAATCCCTAAGGCAAACAAAGACCTAAGTGACTATAAGAATTTCCGTCCAATTTCACTTATATCGGTGCTAGTTAAGTCTATAAACCTCATGATTAAAGGCAGACTGGAAGGCTTTTTAAACGACAAAAATATTTATCCAGAGAGATCGTATGCGTATAGGAAAGGAAAGTCTGCGGCAATGTGTATCAATGATTTTCTACATAAAGTTGCCAGCTTAAAACATGCAGGCAAAAAGGCAGTAGTTCTGACGCTTGACATAAGCAATGCCTACAACTGTGTTACCCTAGGTAAGCTGCAGAGCCTGCTAGGGAACTTTGAAATACCAGATACGTATATAAAATGGATTATTGATTTCTTTGGCAAAAGAATTCTGCACCTGGGCAAGGAGTCCATAATAATAGAAGATGGCCTGCCACAGGGCAGCTGTCTATCGCCGCTACTCTTTAATTTATATACAAAAGAACTACACAGTATTGGGGACTCAGGGACAGACATCTATCAGTTTGCAGATGACTTTCTGATCCTATCGCACGGAAGCAATTGTGACATGGTGAGACAAAACCTTGAGCAGAAGGCCAAACAATTTTATGATATTTGTACCAAACTAAATTTGTCGTTCAACATACAAAAAACTAAGCTAATGTACATCGCTAAAAGTAATAGGCAAGATGTACAAATCAAAATAAATGAAATCCCTATTGAACAAGTGAGACAAATTAAATTCATTGGTAGAACTATAAACTCGTCGCTGACGGTAGGCCCGCACTTCCAAAGGTTAGTGAATGACACAAAGAAAAACGAAAACTTCTTGAAATGTCTTACTCCAGTGAAAACAGGTATAACACCAAAAGTGGCTGTTAACCTATATAAAAGCTTCATTAGGTCCAAGGTCGAAGTTGCAAGAACCACGGCTGCAAGGATACCGAAAACAATAAACAAGAAAATTATGACTTTTCAGAATGCCACCTTACGTAGATGTCTAGCCTAGCGTATGCCTTACACCTTCAACTCCAGTTCACACTATATATGTTTTAGCAAATGAACTTGAACCTCTGGAGAGGGGTAAATATCTAACTAGTAGGGAGTTAGTGAAGATAATGTTTGACAATCCGACTCTCTTCAACAGCGTAAAAAAGGATTTCTACCCAGAATCCAGTTATAGCTTAATATATCACGAATTCAAAAATACTTTCGATAAAATTGATACAGACTGCACCTTCCAAAAAAGCGTAGGTATGACAGTATTGGCGAAACCCGAGCTAAGGAAAAAAGATACGACCAAAGAACAATTTAAGGCAGAATATAATCAAAAGATTGACTTTTACAAGAACAACAAATTTTCTATCTTTGCAACTGATGCTTCAGGGGGCGAAACAGCCATGGGATGTGGAGTATATAATGTCACACATAATCAAAAATTTTTTTTCAAGATCAACTTTAAAACTTCCTCGGCCTTTGCAGAAGCATGGGCTATTGCCAAGGCAGTGGACATTGCTGTTGAGGACGGGTTGAAGAACATCGCAATTTTCACTGACAGTTTAGTAGCATGCAATTGGATAGAGAAAGAAAAGTCCAATAACTACATAGTAGCTCGCATACACAAACGCCTAAGTAAGGGGGGAATAAACTGTGTCCTAACATGGACTCCGAGCCATGTGGGAATACAAATTAATGAGACTGTGGATGAAATGGCAAAAACAGCCTTAGAAGTTGGCGCTCCTTTAAATGTGAGCCTAACTCCTGAGGAAGCAATCAGAAAAATCAATGAGGAACTAAGGAAAAATTGGAATGATAGGTGCCGCCAAACTGCAAGGGAGAAGGGCAAACTGTTTGCTGAATACTTCCCAGAGATTACAAGCGATCCGTGGTATATTAAGTCCAAAATGGAAGCTAGAGACATAAAGACAATAAACAGACTACTCACGGGACACACCTATGACAGAGTATACTTACATAAAATTGGGGCAAGTGAATCTGATCGTTGTCAGAGCTGCCAAGCAACCGACAACTACATCCATGCCATTTTTGAATGTGGGAAACACAACTCCATTAGGGAAAAATATGATATCTTTAACGAATTTGAAAACCTCCATCATATTCTCAAAAAACGCGACACCAGAGCACTTATAGAGTTATGTAAATTCATTAGGGAAGCTGAAATCAGCATCTAAAAAAGTGTAAAAAAGAAATGATATAAACAATTAAAAGTAAAAAAGAACAACTCACCAAGAAACAACCAACTCAACACGAAGACAGAATAAGTAGTCGAGCACTTTTCAGTGCTAAAAACAGCATTTTTAAATGCTACATAACATTATAATATGATAACTAAACATAAACAATCACTATAACCAAAACTAAAAATAACAAATTTAAACGGCCGTTCAAAACAACGAAAGAACCATATCGTCACGTTCAAGTAGATCAAAGGCTGTCAACGCTCACACAGCCTTTTCGCTAAAAGTCAACTGCCAGAAGAAATCAATCTCATCGCAACAAACAGGTCTTGAGCCAGAAAACCAGCAAGAAACACAGCAATCAACTCAACTACCATGCAGATTATCGAAAAATATAACGAAACCGATCAACCAGCTCGATAAACTCGGCGGATGTGTATATCAATCAATTTAACACGATCCAATATCAGAATCAAAACGCTTCAATGAGGCGTTCGTTTAAGCAATAAATATTGCTCTCCAGTTGGCGGCTGGCGCTCAAAAGCACATCAGTTAAAAAATTGCAAATAATACGCAAGAGGCAACACGTAACCAATTAAGAGGAATAATCTGTCAAATCGTAATCACCCTGGCAGTATGAGTGCATAAACTCAGCCACAAAACCGCAAAGTGCAAAAAAAAAAAGAATACCGAAAATCGTAATGCATTCGAAATGCACTCCCAACGCTCGCAAGTTCAATGCACTTCTCCCATGCTCACTTCCCAACAACAAGAAACTATCGGAACTGGGCTTGAGAAGCAGAAAGGTAATGTCTCTGATATAATGCAAACTGTTCGCTGAAATCGCTGCTTTAAGAGCTGATCATCAAAAAGCTCTCTCATTAATCAATGCTCTTCATGAGGACAAGTTGCTGCTTATAAAAAAAGTGGAGGGGTTACAAGAACAACTTCAGTCTGTTCAGAAAACGTTATTTGAAAACAATCTCGCGCCTGCCGTTGGTATGTTGTCCCAAAACGTCACACACTTAAGAAAAAATGTATCTCTGCCCTGCAACGACATAAAATCTGGCTCTCTTAAGCCGCCGTCGCCGCTACCTGTCCCTGAGAATAAACATCACTCTACTACTGGTTCTTTGCCTGCTGCTGATGATGCCGTAGATAAATTGCTGCCGTTATCATATGGTAATGCTGCTGCTGCTGCTTCTGACTCCTCTCAATCAGCATTACGAGGGCTTATATTCAATACCCTCTATCTACAATTTTGATGAAAATGAGTTTTTGATGGTAACGTGAGCTCTTATTTATCCTTCAGCCATGACAATAATGCCAAACTTAAAATTTTGCTTTTATGGTATTATATTCTCATTTTGAAAAATCCACTATCTGCAATAACATTTTGTTACAAAAGCAAAATCCTCTATCTATACAATTTTCCTGGAAAATCGTTTTCATTACCATTTTTTTTGTGGCAGGTCAAATAAAGACTGAGTAAGTTACATGTGCCGATGCATGTATGTATATGTTCCGGTAAAATCCGATCTTAGGTCAAACTAGTTTTGCCCAGGCTAAACTTGTTCTACCTAATGCGATGTCCAACCGAAACCAAATCTTGTGGACTGCGTAGCTTCAGTTGGACTGATGATGAGAGTTACAAAAATAGTTTATTCTAAGATCGGGTTTGGCCGGTAGCTTACAGGTATATACATGTCCGCTCATTTACTACAATAATGTCATAACTCAAAAAATCAAAACCCGAGAAGGACGGCTTTAAAGTTTTGAATTTACATATACGCCGATACTTAAAATGAATACATATTTTATTCTAGTGAGATTCTGGTAAAGGCCTGTATGCAGCTCTCAAGAAAAGCAAAAACTCCATATAAAATGACGTACAAGAAATGGCTAAGAAATTTTCTTGAGTCAAATTTCCTTAAGGCAGTACGCAGATCTTAAGAAATTTACTACGCTTTCTACTACGGTTTTCTAAAGTTTTTTGTGAAGAAAGAGCATAAGGCAACCCAGTTTTGCAACAGAAATATATGCCCGTTCCATTATTTCTTGAGGAAAGAGTGAGGCAACAGGCTGTGAAGTATCAAAAAATGTCAAAATTCCTTGGACACACACGCGAAATAATGGCAATTTTTTCTGGACCGTTTTCTTGAGAGCTGCATACAGGGCTTAATCGATACAGCTATGATATTTTTACACGAAATAGAAAAAGACGTAGCGATAATTTCTGCATACTCAACTCAAAATTTGTATTTTTTGGATTATGACACTACTAAAGTAAATGAGCGATGTGTATATGTTTATTTGCCTCCACTTGGTCCGAAGATTCCCACAATTCTCTCTTACTCATATCTATTTAAGAGTTTGACCAACCATCTCTTCGATGACAGGCAAAAGCCCTGGTGCAGACAAAATCCCGTACCCCGTTCTAAAAAATCATCCGTATCCCATCAAACATAGAGTCATTAAACTCCATAACTACATTTTATTTCAAGGGTTATATCATCAAGAGTGGGAAACTGCTATTATTATTCCTATTGCCAAACTAAATACGCTAATGATATTTTAATTTTTTCTAAGACTAAGGACTTGACTTCTAACATACTAAACGATCTAATCAATTGGTCCAAATCTTCAGGAGCTCAGATTTAAGCTGAAAAAGTAATTTTTTCACATATGCAGAAAATACAAATAAATACATACATCCAACCCTCTCCTTGTCTAACACCCCTCCCCTATACTGATACATTGAAAATATTTGGAATGATTTTTTACAATAAACCTACTTTCAAGCAGAACTGTCATTATGTAAAAGTTGACTTTGGGCTCGTAATTTATGGACACTGCGCAAAAAAACATCTTAAATTGCTAGAAACACCTTACTATGTAGCAGAGGAGAAAAAGCATCCGTGCATTTCCCACCTCGCCAATAACAGCTATCTCTCACGTCGAATCCTGCTTTCAACAAAAAAACCGATGTAGCAAGCAATCACCTTTATTTCGTATATTAAGCTACATCAAAGATTTCGACATCATCCGATGCTTACTAAAGTAAAAACTCTACCGCAAGGGCATTTGCCCAGTTTGATACTCATAAATTACCTGGGAGCTTATTTTCACAGACGGTTCCTGATATGGTGGTAACAAAAGGGCTGGGTGTTACAATTGTCTTCAGTGCTTTTCCCCCGTACTGCTCGGCATTTACAGCCGAATCAGCTGTACGTTTCGCCTCTATAAACGAAGGAAATTTCCTCATCTGAACGGACAGTAAACCAGCCAGCGAAGCCTCTTTTAACAGTGCTAATGATTCTCATATAATTTCGAAATCACGTGAAATACTCTTGACACAAAAACACATTTAAAATTATGTGGTTACCTGGGCACATCGGAATAGAAGGGAACGAATTTTCACACCTATGATTTCTGCATTAAAATCTTAGTTTAACATAGTATTTACGTCTAAAGAACTGACATTTTCATTATTCTGCAAAACCCTCTATCAGCAAATTTTTCTATATAAATAGTTATAATTCGAATTGCAATAACCTCTATCTGATCTTTAAACTAAAATTAAATGAATTAAAAGTAAAAAACTAGTTTTAGTATATTGCGTGAATATTTAAGACATGCGTGTGTACTTAAAATTATTAACACTTTTAAAAACAGCTGCCAAAACAGTTTTTTTGCTCTCCTGAAAAATTGAGTTTTTGCAGATAGAGGGTATTGAATATAAGCCCTCGATTAGCTAACGCAAAAACGCCTCTTCTGCCTGCTGCTGTCCCCGCTGAGCAAACTGCACCTATTGCTTCTACTACTTCGCGTTGCCCTAACTCTATACACAAAACAAGTGAAAATGTTTTCAATAACAATAATACAGCCGATTCGCGATCGCCCAGCTCAAATGGAAAGAATGTCGAAAACAAAAGGAAAACTAATAATGAGCAAACTGCACCTATTGCTTCTTCTACTTCGCGTTGCCCTAACTCTCAAAACAAAACAAGTGAAAATGTTGTCAATAACAATAATACAGCCGATTCGCGATCGCCCAACTCAAACGGAAAGAATGTCGAAAACAAAAGGAAAACTAATATTAAACAACTTTTTGTTGGTTCGAACTCTAACACTGAGCATGCAGTAGCCGAACGTTATAAATGGCTTCATCTTTCGCCCTTTTCAAATTCAGTCACGGCTGATATGGTTAAAGAGTTTATCTCAAATCGCACTGGTATCGATAAGAATTCGATGTTTTGCTACAACCTTGTTAAGAAAGGTGTCCACGCTAGTACTCTCAAAAGTATTAATTTCAAACTGGGCGTACATGTAAATTCATACTCGAAGCTATTACTGCCTGAGCTGTGGCCTGCTAACGTAGTTGTACGCCCTTTTCGCTTTTTTCCAAAAAAACGAGGAGCTTCAACCGACGGCCAAGCAGAGAACATTGCCGCCTGAAAATCTACATGCAAAACATTTCTGGACTAAGAACTAAATCACAGCTTGTGCGGTTGTTTAGTTCTCATCTTGAATACGACGTTATAGTAATCATTGAGACTTGGCTGAATGAAAACTTCTACAGTGATGAGTATTTCGACTCTAACCTTTACAATGTCTTTCGTAAAGATAGAAACTCCACTCTAACTGGCTTAGCGAGAGGTGGGGGCGTTCTTATCGCTGTGCAATGTAAGCACCATGCTTCTACTATTGAGCTTGAAAATCAAAATGCGCTACTCGACCAACTGTGTGTTAGAATTCATGGTAGTTCCGACTCCCTTGTTGCTGCCTCGTATATTCCGCCAAATAGTAGCCACAGCATTTACACAGCACATGTCGACAACATTACATCTCTCGCTTTGAATACAGTAGGAGGTGATCATCTTTGCGTGCTGGGTGACTTAACCTCTGCAATGTTAATTGGTCGCGCACCATTTCCAAATCAGCTCTCATTGCGTGTGATGTTAATAGCAAAAGTGAAATGTATCTAGTAGTTTTTAAGTATAGATCTCATGCAAATTAATTGTTTTTCCAATAAACTTGGTCGCACTTTAGACTTGATATTTTTAAGTAAAACTGTAAATTTTTTTTTACAGGAGTGTAATTTTCCCATAACTAAAACAGACATGCACCATGTACCTCTACACCATTTCCAGTTGTAAATGCGAAAGAGTCAATTGTAAATGAGAATAGTCAATTGTAAATGAGAAAGCGTCAATTGTAAATGA
>NW_023458912.1:71101-92041 GCF_013731165.1 Rhagoletis pomonella
CAATAAACAATCAAATCAAATCAAAATCAATTTAAAACTAATGGGTCTATTATCGATATCAACCGAACTTCAGTTGAGTTGGCAGTTGCCGAAACGATATTACAGATGGCATCTGGCAACTCTCAACTGTCAACTGAAGTTTTCACAAAGTGTGTATACTTGCAACTGCATTTTTGTGGTTGCTGTGGAGGTTAGAAGAGCGTTTTTACTAGCGAATATTTAAAAGTGAGTAAAATATTTTAATTTTTAGCAGTTTTAACGTTACTAAAATTTTGCAATGTATTTTGCTTTTGCAGAATATGGTGAAAATAAATACAAAACAACAATTTGAGATTTTGGTGCAACAAATGGCGCAAAATCCTTCGATTGCTCGTGGTGTACGCGCTTTTGGTGAGACAAAAGCAAATACTGATCATGTTTGGAAGGAAATTTCATCTAAATTAAATAGTTACGGACCGCCAACTCGTACATCCGAAGAATGGCAGAGGGTACAGATTAAAGCCAAGCTAAAAAAGAAAATGGCACATAATAGGAGAAATATATCCATCACCGGCGGCGGACCATCTCAAGAAATAAGTTTGTCCGCGTTTGTTGGAGCAGGCCGCAGCAGACTTTCGCAGGTCGCACGTTCGGAGCAATTTTACCCCAACAGTCTCAGGACACTGAAAATATTGGGTACATTGAGGAAATTGAAACAATTTTAGAGATAGATACAGATCAACCACAGCAAGAAACGTGTCCTGTAGCAGTACAACCACCCAGGAGAAAGAGGGCTCACGATATCAGATTAGACCTCCTCCAGCAACAAACAGGAACCCAGGGTGAGGTTGTTAATAAGTTGGACAAAATTGAAAGAAAGCTGTCCAGGAGAAATGATCTCTTAAAAGATATACGGGATTTGAAGAGGGAAAAATTAAAAATATTTAAGGAAGCGCATAATTTGAAAAAAAGCACATCAGATGCTTGCTGAAGAGCAGCATTTGAACAAAAAAATTAAACAAAAAAAAACTGGAGCTCTTAGAAAAACAGATCTCCAATTTAAGTTGAGGCTTTTTATTTATACCTTTATTTTTTTACTATTAAGATCAATTGAATGAACTGTGTTATTTTTTTTTTTATTTTTAAGAAAAGTGAATTATGTATTTTTTGTTGTGATATAGTATTTTTAACTAAAACCAAAGTGAATTAGGTACAAATATTTTGTATAATTTATCGACGGCTGAGTGGGAGATCGACCTATCTCGGCAGTCTTTTCGAAAACGCCGTATCTCAGTAAAAGTTTGCAATAAAGCCCTATCTGAGATTTTGATTGAAAAACGCCCTATCTCAGAATTTTATTGAATTACACCCAATGCAAATATGTTGAGATAGGGGCCTTTGAATCGAATTCTGTAATAGGGCGTTCTTCAATCAAATTCTGAAATAGAGCTTAATTGGAAAGTTTTCTGAGATACGGCGTTTTCGAACTGGCTGCCGAGATAGGACGACCTTTCATTCGACCGTCGATATGTGATATATTAGTTTTAAGGAATACTGAATGAAAAGTTGAAATACACCCATGCAAATATGTTGAGATAGGGCGCTTTTGAATCGAATTCTGAAACAGGGCGTTCTTCAATCAAATTCTGAAATAGAGCGTTATTGGAAAGTTTTCTGAGATATGGCGTTTTCGAACTGGCTGCCGAGATAGGACGACCTTTCATTCAGCCGTCGATATGTGATATATTAGTTTTAAGGAAAACTGAATGAAAAGTTGAAATAAAATGAGTTGATTTCATACCTGAAAATTAAAAAAACATGAAGAACGCTAAAAAAATAAATATGTTGTTTACTTTTAATAAAAGAATTTAAAATGAAATACTTTATTAAACTAAAAGATTGTTTTATTCATTTGAACATTGCATTACATTATATCTTATATCAGAGGCTACGGTGTTAACATTCTCGGTTACATTTGGACTTGCAACTTTCCTGCGAGATTGTCGGACCTTCCTCCCAGTCTGCTTTATAGTGTAAACCAATATTATACAACGCGCAACATGCATTTATTATAGACCCAGCTTTGTCTGGTTTATAGTGCAGGCCCCTTTCAGTAGAAAGACATCTAAATATAGACTTAAGGACGCCATTTGTCCGCTCTATCACATTTCGGGCTTTAGAATGGATTGTATTGTATTTAGCTTCAGGTGATTGAGGTTCCGCTGAACGAAAAGGGGTCAAAAGATGTGGTTCTAATGGAAATCCAGAATCACCTAGGTAGTTTAGAGTTAAATCAAAAGGTTTCATAATTATTAACGAAATACAACCTAGAAGCCAGGTGTTCGGACCAAAATCATCAGCAACCATTTGTTTTAAATCACTATTGTTCCAAATAAAAGCATCATGAGTAGATCCTGGATGCCTAGCATCAACATACCGTATCCGCATTTGGTAATCGCACATATACAAAAAAAAAAAAAAAATGAAATTTCATACAAAATAACCATACAAGATAACATAACTCACCAGTAAAAAATTCAAACTAAATTATCCTTTTCTGTTCATATATAAATGGCGAACATCCTCCTTTGGTCCCATTAAATGCACATGTATCCCATCTATACATCCAACAACACCAGGATATTTCCTTTTCGAGTAAAAGAAGTTCTTGTTTCTGGATTTCTCTTCCTCGGTAATTTTTTCAGTAATCCATTGGTTAAAAATTTTTTCCTCAATCAGGTGAAGCATCTCTTTTAAAACAACCGACATCGTAGGTTGCGCCAGTCCCAAATTGAAGTCATTGCCATGAGACTTCAGAAAACTTCCTTCTGAAAAAAATCGGAGAGCTGCGCAAACTTTTATTAGCGGAGGTACTGCACTTGAACGATGATACCGCCTAAAGTCATTCCTCAATGTATTTACCAAATATAATACAGCTTCTTTTGGAAGTCGGAAATATGCTTTAAATCTGAAAACAAAAAGAATCACAATAAAAAGTCTTCCAGGCGTTAACTTTTGGGAAATGTTTAGTTATTGGTACAATGAACTTGTTGTGTGGAGTGCAGGGAGAGGGGCCGTTGCACCTAAAACCCCACCCATTACAAAGAGCACAGTCCAAACTTTTATTGTCAAAGGTATACAACATTCCTTGTGCTTATAATTCCGGCTACGCCATCCACAGTACTTTTGCGCAGAACCCACATAGAAATTTACAAAAAAGTAGATTAAAATTTCATCATTTGACTCACGTATATGTTAAAGTTTTTAGATTCCGGTAACGCGTTTGAACACCACAACTTAAAATCATTGTACAAATAACTAAACCGTATCCTAACTTTTACTTACAGCGCCGGCCGCAGCTCTATAGGATTGGAATTATCCCTTAAATGTCGCCTGATTGATGCTGCGTTCGTACACTCCTCCTCTTCAAAAAATAGTTCTATTGAACTAACCATTGTAGCAAGACTTATTATTAAAAACTCTATATTAATAACTTTATTTCGCTTTTATTTTGCGATTATTTTGCGATTATTTTGCTTGTTTACAATCCTGCGCTGGTTGACGAGCTGTCAAATTTCAATTATCGATAACTTTTCAGCGACTGCCGATAGTTGCCATTCGTAATACAAATTTTCTTCTCAGTTGCGTTGCAAGCTGCCAACCGAACCATAGTTGCGTTGCTATACATAATCGAGCCATAAACTCTTCTGTCAAGCGTTATACAAGGTCAGCATTAATATCACCGATGACAGTTAAGTCGTAGGTGGATTTTTATATCAGAATCTCATTGTGGGAAAAGTTCAGATAGAGGGTATTGAATATAAGCTCTCGATATGTATAAATATGTAGTCATAAGTGGGCAGTGTCATGTCTATTTTCCAAAAATTTATAATAATCTCATTTACTGCTAAGATATTCTTAATGTCCGGTTAAACACGGTTTTCCACACATTTTGCTGTCAAAATGCGAAATCGAAAGTCTACTTTCCCGTGTAAACAGGGAGCCACGTCTGACAGCTAATTTACAAATAGCGATTTTGAGTGAATTGGATTTAGCAGTTACTGATTTATCGCAGTGTTCGTATTTCTGTAAATTATCGTTATATGGGAGGTGAGTGTGGTTATTGTCCGATTGTAAAAATGTTCAACCTTTTCTATATGGGACCAAAGTCAACAAATGTACAAACTTTGGTATAAATTAGTAAATCGGGGCCCATTTTTCAAGAAATTATAATAAACTTATTTGTTACTGAGAGTGAGTTACCGTTACATTGGAAGTAGGCGTGGTTGATAGTTTTAAGGAAATCGCCATATTTATTCACATAGTCGGATATGGATTTCTTAAATTAATGCAAGCTTGTTATTGTTCATGGAATCATGAAAATGCGAAATTAGCAATTTTCTTATGGCCTTGACAAAACCATATTTGTTAAGAGACTTAAGACATGTTAAAAAATATTGAAACAAAAATTTTTAAGAGGAAATACGCTGCACATAAGCTAATAAAAATATGAATGTGTAAGCGTAGAGAGCTAAACTAAAATACAAAAGACAACAACTATGATTACTTTTTGCTATTTGTAACCTCTGGACCCGACAACATATCGATAGGCCTTGAGCGGCATTCACAGGGAGTCAGTCTCAACTTAAGTAGACTCCTGACCTGTGAATGCCGTTCTGGGCACACAACCACCTGACCTGGACGAGACAGAGCTTCGTCTGCTTCGGGAGGCTCGGACCTTTGCATACTAGATGCGGATGTGCTTAATGAGTGCCCGGCATGCGAAGATACACCTCGAAACATCTCTTCGCATGCCCACTAAACCCCACTCAACTAACGCCTCTGTTCCTTTGGACATACCCTATAGAGGCTGCACGCTTCTTGGGTCTACCGTTAGTTGAGCTTGAGGCCAACGATTGAGGGACTAGCCGATCTGGGCGGGGTTGTTGTAGCCGCTACAACATCAAGAACAACAAGTTTTTGCTATTAATGGTTAGCTTGCTTGGTGTTATTCATCATCAGAAGGACTACAAATTGTTACCTGTATGTATCAAGACCGATAGAATACAAGATTGGCTTGATTGATGTGAAGTTCGGGAAAGTAACGTGAATATGACGTCATCGCAGTTTTCCAAATTTTTATTCAGAATACATATTTAGAAAATTTTCGGGAAAATTTTCAGATAAAAAAAATTTTGATCAAGTGTTATATGGAAGAAACTGCGCAACAACCTCCACAAAAAAAATCTAAAAAACCAACAGTAATTTTTAACGACTTGAGACTTGCACTTTCTTAGACTGTAATTGAATGGGCTACAGAACTGCATACCCGAAAATTTTCTAAATATTCCGATTAAAAATTTGGAAATTTTGATGAAAATTTTTTGAAGTTTGATTAATTGTTTTTGCAATTTCTGCAAGCTTTGAAACTTTTATTATTGTGGTTTCTGTTACAGATTGAACTATATTTTAAATGAAAATTATATAAAAAAAGAAATAAACATAATTTGCAAACAATATCATTTTGAATTTCGTTTCTAACTAGATGAACGCAGGGTATATGTATATTAAACAGGCAATAAACAAAATCAGCTATGACGTCACACTTTTGTCAAAATTTTCAAGAAAGAGTTAACGGTATCACAATCAGCGCCACCTTCTGTATTCGTTTCACCATGTGTATGATTCTATAAAATTTTGCGTTTTTAAGTTGGGGAGCAATAATAATAATTTTTCTGCTAAACAGTTGGTAACTTCCATCTGTCCTGCTTATGCCTGTATATCGATTGGTTTCGGGAATTGTAATTTCATGAATTTTTGGTTTATATAAAACTTCATTTTAATTAAATGTTTGCTTTTACTTTTAGTAAAACGAATTCGTGAACGAACAAAGATGTCTCGCTTTGGATTACGAAGTAGTTCGGATATTTTCAAAGCATCTGAGGAGCAGGCAAATCGGAAGAAATCAGGCACCGATAATAAAATAGCATTAAAACGAACAGGTCAAAGAAAAACGAAAGGTGTATGTGTGGAAATAGATGAAAAGTTTAACGAGTCGCGCAGTCAAAAGGACGTGAATCAGCCCTCTGTTTCTATTGTATGCAGTTTGCCACTAAATCGGTTAACGGGGTTTATAGAAAAGCTTAACACAAATAATTTGAACTTTGAAATAAAAAATCAACATAACCAGAAAACTAACTTTTATGAAGAGAAATTAGGAGAGAGAGTAAATTGGTGCGAAAAGCAAACAAATAGAACTGCCTATGACAATGCTGGTTCAAATCATCAGGAATTCGACGAGTGCACTTCATCTTTGGAAGAGAGTGTCCGAATTCTTTGTTTGTACTGTGATAAAAAGTTCACGTCCTATAAAATGCAGCTGAAACATGTAGAGAAGTTTCATATCCAAAATAAGAATCGTAGATGTAGTGGCCGCAATTCACAAATGTCAACGCTTAGCGATTCAAAGAAACAACGAGTAGAACCTTGTAGTGTTGCATTAGCGAAATATCCCGGATGTACATATTGCAAACGATCTAAGACTCTTCAAATAGAAGCGTCAACGAGAGACTTAAGTGGACTTTTTTTTCATTTTATTGAATGCCATTCGGATAAGTATTTCGGATGCAAGAGGTGCGAGCAACGTTTTCAGAGCGGTGTAAAATTGTCTCAACACATGCAAAGTGTGCATAAAGATATATCCATTTTACAAGATGACAGTTCAAAAAACAAAGATGATTTGACAGTATTGCTTGAAAAGGAGGAATTTGAAAAGAATAGCAGAGAAAAAGGAAGGAATTCAAAAGCACGATGTTCTAAATCACAAAAAAATACAAATGTTATGAGCATTGTAGCTGCAATCCCGGAAGATCTTAGTCCCACTAATTCCAACACAATAATGGGTGCGGAAGAACCCATTTTGTCCAGATTAGGTCTTGCCCAAAATAGACTGCCGAATAGCAGGAAAGGCGTTCGCTCGCGAAAAGACAGTATTTTGTCAGATTCGATCTTGAAAACTGATCAACCATCTGTTTATATGTCAGCTGTGAAAGCTCGTAATAAATCTGGAAAAAACGCGATTAGAGAAAGTGGCGATGCTGAGGTAGTTTTTCGTATGCCGACAAGGACGGAAATATTATCCAGTGTCTTCGATGAAAACTTTTACAGAGATGTCCTTTCAAACGTACGAAATAATCTTTTATACTTTTTGGATGGAAAACTTCTGGGAAATGTTGGCCGTGCCATTAATGTAAGTTCAAACAATTCGATCGTAAAACATCAAATACCACCCATTCAAAGTACATTAGCTGAAAGTCCTATAGTTCTGGCCGGTATTAATGATCTGAATAGTGAGATTCACGCCGCAACAAGTCTTTCGACAATCACAGCTTTTCCAACACTCTTAACGGCAGAACAATACGGAGGTGATGCAACTTTATCAAAAATTCGCAGACCCCACACAAAACATTCATGGAAATGGAAGTGGGATAGCGTGAAGAAATTCAAATTAATAAACGAAGGCGGAAAAATAGTGAAGAAGATGAAACAACCAACGCTGGGTCTGCGCGATTTGTCAAAGCTCGATATGTGGACTCAACTTTCAATGCGTCAAAAACATGAAATTCAGCAATGCATTTTAAATACCCATTCTTATGCTAATGGAAGCATCCGCGAAGAAAAACTGCGCATCAACGAACAATTAAATTACATTCTTGATATGCGTTTACTACCTCATATTATTTTGGAACAAAATGAGCAAGCTATAATAAAAATGGAAAATGAAGAATTTGGCACAGTATCGTATATACAAACTACCGATGAGAATGGAGCCGATAATATCCTTCGCCAATCCTTTGCTGATGAGACGTTTTTTTCCGTACTTAAACTTTTGCCAAATCATGAGCTTCAGTGTCCTCGCAAGCACCTCGTTTTGAGCGGGGAATGGGCTCGGCCACGCTGCTATCTTTGTATGTGTTGTGGAGCCAAATTCGAGAAATTGAAGTCCTTAGAGGAGCATAAAATGTTTCGTCATTCGCACGTACTCTCTACTCACTACGAAGTTGTTGGGCGAGAGTTACTGGCAGGCAACTCTCTGCGTCACTTATTCATACCCAATCGGGCACTTAGTTATTATGGAAATGAAAGTTACAACAGTTCCCACATTGTACGCAAATTGGGTTGGAGAAAAAATGAGTTGCAGGATACGAGTCAAAGAATGATAACAGGATCCGCGGGAGATGATGATTCCTCTGACAGCGTTCAATCGACGCTAAATAGCTGCACGGTAAATACTTACAGTGCAAAACACAGTACAACTACAGATGAGTGCGACACTGACACGAAAACAACAATTGACATAAACACCGTTTCCCCATCGAATAGTATACAGTCAGCGAATTCCCTATTTACAGTACCAGATAAATTGCATCTCAAATGTAAGGATGGAGGTACAGCCTCAACAAAATGCTCCAAGTGTACCCGCAGGTGCAGTGGTACTTTGGATTTGTACCGTCATATGCTAGATTGTTCGGGTGATTATATTTGGTCTTTGGCGAAGAAAAGAAAATATCGTTACTATTGTGGGTCAAAAAAACGCCGCTCATGGAATAAGCACAACTTTGCAGAGTTACGGAAGAAGCGACCAAAAATGTCTAAACCTTCACCTCCATCGAACGACACTGAAGAAAGTGCGTCGTCCTCTAAAGTAAAAACTCCATCTAGGCCACGTCCCAGTGATGGTAAGTATTATAGTAGTAGTTGTACGGCATTTTTTTTAATTATGAGATGATTTCGCCCCAGCGAAAATAAAATTAACTCAAGTGGTAATTGGACTACAAAAGAATTGGTAGACATTTATCAAAACCTACCATATAAAAATCAAGTTTACAATGAAAAAACAGGGCATGAATCACGTAACTTTGAAACGATTGTCGTTCAAACGATACTGACAAAACGATGTCGTCAAAACACTGATTCATGCATTTGTTTTGCTGTTACGTGCTACTGTTACTGTTACGTGAAGCAAAACTGGAATTGAGTGGACGATATCGCACAAACGATCGAACAATTTTTGGTTTTCATGAAACAAAACAATCTCAGCACGATATCGTCCAGACGATTGTCGTCATACGTGATTCATACCCAGGTGTTTTTTGTAATTTGTATTTTTCTTATCGTAAACTGAAATGTTTAGCCATAAGCATTTGCTTTGATTTGAAACAAACTATAACAATCAGAGCATATTTTTCCAAGATATGGCATAAAAATTATATAAACCCAAACTCCCAATTTCCTCCAATTTAATGAAGTGCTAACTTTAGGAGCTGTAAGAACTATGGGCAGGGTTACCACTGAAAAACTTTCTTTCCTACCAAGAGCTGGTTAAAAAACCTTCCAAAATGGCTTCTTTCCTACCATTTCTTTTAATCGAGAAAACGGCGTTTGACAGCATTAAATACATTGCCTTTTGCCGGTTTTCATACTTAAAATAAGATTTCCAGGTAAACAAAAAGATCAAAATAATAGCTATTATATACATACATAAATAGTTTAGCGTGGTGGTAATAGTGGTGTGTGCTTTTAACTAGACCCACCTATCGACATGTATTTCGACCAGCTGAATCCGAATCTGAGGTGCGTTTCACTTCTACTTCCTCAAAATTTCAAGTAAATGGCGTAAAACCAATAAAAATGTCGAAAAATTCGCATAGTTTTTAGTTTTAATAAAGACTTCGGAGTAAATGACGTGAGAAATCGGAACAGAAAATAAAATTCCATTGTAGATTTTTTATACATCGCTCATTTGCATACATAAATTATGAAGTATATATACATAAATAAGGTAAAAATAAACCTCACGGTTAGGCTTGCAAAATGTCAGGGGCTAACTACGAGCCTCCGGGCTTGGCGTAGAAGTTGGGCGCTGCGGCTTTGCCTTTCTTCGAGTTGCGGTTAAAAACTGTCGAGATTCTCCGATTTACTAGAAATATGACTAACACTTATTGTTAGTTTTCTTTTTAACTTTCGTGTATGATAAAGAATAAAATATTCTGTAGACACGGACATTTATTATGTAATACGCATTTGAATCGTTCTTCAAGTGTAATTTAAAATATTTTAACAACCTTGTCATTGTTGAAACTATTACCGATTCGCAACTGAATTTTAATTCAATCTAATATTCAATCTATAATACAACTTTTTATAACGTGTAAGGCGTTCAGAGAATTGCCGAAGGTAATTGGTAAAATTCTATAATTCACTTCCCAGTGAATTTGAGTCAAATGCGCTTTATATTCTAATTGGCAGGGGTTTGAAATTCACTCGGAAGTGAATTGCAGAATACTCTTTGATTGTCTCAATTTTGCAGGCCTTTTCACAGTGCTAACAAAGTTACACACTACAACAAACCAGACACGTTTTCTGTTTTATGAGCATAGAAACCTACTAAACTTTTAAACGTCATACCATCCTACCAACGAGAAAAAATCTATCAATTTTGGTAGGAAAAGCCCAAAACGGCAACCCTGACTATGGGTTCAACATGATTTTAATTTTGACTTTAGCGCATCGGCTTTACAAAACTCTCCTGTGAAAGCTTTCCGACGGAGCTATTTGGTTTTGTCGCAATTGTCGCGACAATTTTGTCAGAGTGACAATTTTCAGCACAATTGTCTACAATATTCCATATTAACACTGTCGTTTTCCAAATATTTTCACAGTTGCCTACAAACTTATATGAAACAGGAAAAATGTCGCCAACAATTCTCGCAGTGAAATTTTATAGAAAAATCGACAATTTTCGCACCTGTCACTTTTATGAAATAGGCCCCAGGTGAAGACATTGTACATATACTGTGGTCGAAATAATTATAGCCGCACCACATTTTGAGAAGTTTTAACATATTATTTTTTTTTTTTTATAAAAATATAGTTAATTCTTTAACAAAACCCGTATAAATCCAAGTTTCAAACTTTGTGCAATATTTATAAAAAATTCAGCAAACTTCCGTAAAAATTTCTAACTTTTTTAGATTTCCTAGAAAGATTCTGAGTATGCAGTTTTGTAGCCCATTGAATTCTAGTGGAACAAAGTACAAGTTTCAAATGGCTAAAACCTATGGTTGATTTTTTAGATTTTTTTTTTTGCCCGTTTGCTTCCATATAACGAATACATACAATTTATTTTTATATGGAAGAAAACCGAAACATCCTGGACAAAAAAATTCTAAAAAATCCACCGTAATGCTTAGCCATTTGAAACTTGTACTTTGTTCTACTAGAATTCAATGGGCTATACAACTGTATACTCAGAATCTTTCTAAGAAATCTAATTAAAAAAGTTAGAATTTTTTACGATAGTTTGTTGATTTTTTTTTTTAATATATTGCACAAAGTTTTAAACTTGGATTTACACGGGTTTTGTTAAAGAATGAATTATATTTTTATAAAAAAAATAACCAAAATATTCCCAATTTTACACACGAAGAAAGCAATATATTCACAAAGCAGCGGGCCAAATATAGTAAAACTGCGTTTTAAGTTTTTCTCTCTGACGTCAGGATTTTTTTTAAAAGGACTTTGAAATTTCTAGAATATGATTGAATAAAAAAATTATTCAAAAGCTTCGGTGCATTGTAGAATAAGAATATGGGTATCAATTAAAAGGAAAAATTCTGTAGAATAGAAAAAAAATAATTTTTGGGTGCACCAGGACGAATAAGTATTGAAAATGTCCTTTTATAACTTTATCCTTGAATATCCTTGGAAATTTCCAATATTTATTTTTGAAAAAAATGTATGTTAACTACCACATCCATGAATTTCGTCCTTCTAACTTTATTAGTTTTAGATAAAAAAATGTTACATTTCAAAAAATTATTTCTTTTTTAATTCTACAGAATTTTTCCTTCTAATTGATACCCATATTGTTACTCTACCAGGCATCAAATCTTTTAAATAATTTTTTTTATTCAATCATATCCCAGAAAGTTCAAAGTACTTTAAAAAAAATCCTGACGAGAATATTTTGATTTTTTCGTGTTTTAAAAATTTTTGGTTTTTGTCGCACGGTGTAATAAATAACTGTTTATATGAAAATCAATGTCTTGCTGAGGTATTGAAATTAACCATAAAGGATTGTTGGAGAGTAAAACCCAGACATGAAAGTGACCGAGCTGACCGTAAGGGCTCACACATTGACCAGTACGGGCCAAAAGTCTAAGCAAAGACCGACATGACCGGGAAGTGTCGCCACCTGACCATAAGGGGTCAACGACATAAACAAAAACGACACGTCTCATGGTTAACCGAAAATTTATTAAATGACTGGTTTAAGCAAAATTTCGACCTCATGGTGATTAAAATTTAGTAAAAATGCTTTCACTTCCTTCAAAAATTCACGTAGGTTTTTTATGGTTTATATTAGGAGGAAGGCTGTTAAATAACTTACAAGATACAAAAGTGGAGAAATTGCGATAATGTGTTGTCTTTATGGCAGGAATAGAAGCAACAGTTTGGATATTGCGTCTCAAGTAATAATTATTAGAAGCATGACTTTGTATGTAGCCAGATCTTACGAAAAATATTTTTAATACCTTGTAAAAGTATAAATGTCGCATCGGAGCAATTTTAAGCGTTCTCAAAAATTCAATAGAATGCTCACGAGAATTTGCATTGAATATTTTTCTAATAATATTCTTCTGCAAGATCAAAAGAGGTGTTAATTTGTATGCAGTGGCACCTCCCCAGCAGCTAATACCATATTGCAGTTTGGAATGAAATAGAGCGTAGTAGACCATTTGTAGCGTGGAGTTAGAACTATATTTTCGAAGACGATAAAAGTAGCGAACAATTGAAAGAAAGTACTGTTTCAGAGACAGATTGTGCTCTGACCAGCTGAGATGGCTGTCAACCACAACACCAAGATATTCAAAGTTATCCACTACCTCAATTTTAAAACAATTTTCACTGCATCTTTGCAGTGCTTTGCAGTGTTTCCTACAATCCGTAGAATGAAATATAATGCCTGAATTTGGTGGTTCTTTTACCGTTGAGCTAAAAAAAAGTGAGCTTTGTTTTGCTACTAACGATCAGTTTATGATCTGCAAACAAACTCCTCAATAGGTGTACATCATGATTTATCCCTAGTGCTCGAAGTTATTTGAAGCGCTATAGGCGATTGCAAAGTCATCTGCAAAAGCTGTAACCTTCCCCACGAAAGGTAAGGAGAAAATGAAGTTTATGTAGATTATAAACAGTATAGGGCCAAGAACCGAGCCTTGTGGGACACCTCGGTGAATTATCTTATTGCCACTAAGGGTGCCAGATATATTGACTTTTTGAGTTCTATTCGATAAATAAGACTGGAACCAACTGTGAGAGAACCCCCGAAAACCCAAGGAGTATATCTTATCTGCAATAATCTGTCTATCGATCATATCAAACGCCTTGGTAATATCGAAAAATAAAGCACCACAACTTTTCTTACAGTCCATCTCTTTATAAATAAAATAACTAAAGTTTAAAAGGGCATTAAAATCATTCGCGACAGCTGTGGGTTCCACAATTTCAGTATTGCCCCTTCGCAGGGTAACTACGGCAGAACTTTCTTCTGAGCCTCGGTTGATCAGACTATTTATGACTTGCCATCCTTTTTTAGTATTGCCTTGTCAAGCGTATAAGTATCTACTTACGAAAATAAGAATCTCGCCGTATTCGAATCTCTTTATTTGTTTCTTTGCAAAGTTTCACATACCGCGAACGAAGCTTGAGATTTTTGGGATGCTTAGTGTATTTTTTATTTAATTTATTTTTAAGGAATATTTTCTTCACGAGAGCACGATTAGTCCAAAGTTTGAGATTTATATCACGTTTTCTTCTAGTAAAAGTATAGCAGCTGAAACACATGGGATTTTAATTTATTTATAAAAATCGTGTAAGCTTTCGAAACGTCGCCTTCGTTATAAACCTCTTCCCACCTTTTATAACGTAAAATTTCATTTAAAAGACTATAATTTGTTTTAGTTAAATGTGAAGGGACAGGTTTTTTCTGAATTTTTTTATGTTCTAATTTATTTATCTGTATACCAGTCATTGTGTGATCGGTAAACGCAAATCAAAGTTCAAACCGTAACATAAGTTCTGTGGGAAATGCTTAAAGCGGCAGAAGACATGATCAATACATGTGTCAGAAGTTGGTCTGGCGGGTTGTTTTAAACACAATGACAGTCCTTGCTTAGCCATAGCAACAAGGTCATTATCCGAAATGACAGAAGAACGCATAATATCGACATTAAAATCACCAAGAACAATCAAATTTACAGCGTCCTCATTCCTCTACAGAATTGAAAATTCTTCCAAAAACGTAGAAAAGGATTCTGAATGAAATCTATAAATGCATAAAAAACTCGCTTGCAATCCATTTATAATGCAAGATATTTTTAAAACATCTGCACTTTAAATTGTAATTTAAAAGAGTACAGTTGTAAGCATCACGCACGAAAACTCCAACGCCTCCTGCTGCATAAGATTCGTTTGTGTTTGCATAAAAATTGTAACGGTATTTTATTTTGATATTTTTCATAGCCGTAGATCCATATTTCAGATAAAAAAATAAAATCTGGAAGATTTTGGAAAACTTCAAGGTTACAAACTAGCAAGTCGAAATTTTGCCTTAAACTGCGTATATTTTGATGGACAACAAAAAAGGCATCTTTGGAAATTAAGGTGGGGTTATTAATAAGGCTGATATTGCTAAGGCTATTATAACAAGGTGATTTAGGATCATTTCAAATTTGATAGATCTTCAAAACATCTTACAATGACAGCCCTATCATCATCAGTCTTTTTCATCATTACGTTGCAGTTGCTAAACCACAGATACTTATACTTGTTTTCTTTTTTGCCCCCTTTGCCGCCATAAACAACGCTCTATTGTACTTAGTAAGAGAGTCATTTATATAAATATTCTGTTTACCGTCATTAAAAAGCTCTGATGTAAACTTCGCATTTCCTTTGGCAATCAATATCTTCTTTTTTAAGTCAAAGGAAGAGAAATGAACGCAGAGAATATCGCGAGTAGATGTACCTGCGCTCTTAGATTTTACTCTCCTTACAAAACATTTTTCTATGTTATCAGCAGTGTTGCCAGAACTTTTTGGACGAACCGGCTAAATTGGAAAATAAAACCGGCTAAAAACGGCTAAAATGTTTCAACTAAATTTCACATGTTTTATTTAAATAAATCACGAGTAAAAATACTATTTCTTAGAGAGAAGTTACAAATTCGCGCCGGAAAAAATATTTCCAGCAAGAATTTGCAATTAGGAAAAACATATGATTGTGGCACATGGTTGTATTTTTTGTCGACGATAATTTGAATAAACAAGTTCGCTAAATTTAAAAATTTACAAACTGGAGCGATTTTAAAATGAAAAATGTAAGTTAATACTTGTTTACTTAATTAATTTAGTTAATTTCAATGATTTGAAAGGTACTCGGCAAAAAAAACTGTATTCTTAATCGGAATGCAATCTCAACCAGAGTCGATATAGTAAACCCGACAAAGAAATTGAAACGTATGTTCAAGAAAGTCGGACTGACAAGATATATACACGTAGATGCTGTTTTTTGCCCCTCTGAAAAAATTTTTAAAAATCTATACAAATTTCTTTGGTTTGAAATGCAACCGTGGACACTAGCTGGCAGAAAAGCTTGCAAATTTGCGTTCGTACAGAAAATTGCAAGTTTCTCTACATGAAAGAGAATTTGGGAGCACTTTTTCTTACTATCTGATATTTTGAATGATAATTCTCGCTGGATTTTCGACGAACAAACCTACTGTCCTTCTTATAATGCCTTTTCAGACTGAACGATTCTCAATACACTCAAATAGAAACCAATACACATCAAAAACGCTGTAAAAATTTCCCTTCAATTTTAAGGCAGTAAAACAACGACCTTACGTTAACATCAACCGAGGCCATATGCTGACAAGAGATGCCAAATCACAGTTACACAAAAGAACTGGTCAGATTTTTTAGAAATCCCTTCAATACTGATGTAAAATATGATGCCAAAAGACTGCAGATCTCCCATTTAGATGACCGGTCATATGACCGGAAGGTGTCTCGTAGGATTCCCAGAGAGTTTTGCTTTACATAGAAATGTGTGCTCTTTTATTTTCATTTTGACTCACTTCAGTGTTGTAATTTAGGCAGAATTGAATATGCGCTATCTGGGAAGACAATATCTACATGTAATATTTATTCTGTTTGTTGGCACTATATCCAAACACAAACGCATCTTAAGTGTCTTAACAGTGAAACCATTTCTTATTTTCTAAGTTTGCGAATAAAACTTCACACTTAAAATTAAGACATTTATAACAAACATTTTATGAAGAAAATCCCTTCTTCGTTTAAAATAAAAATAAGCGAAATCGGCCCAATTTCATACAACCCTGCCTGACATGAAAATTTTCTTCACGATAAGGCTAGTAGACATTTCTAATAGATTTTGGGTCGCTTAGTCAAAAATGGAAACATATATACATATTTGAAATTTAAGAAAACAAGGCAAATAGCAAAATCGGCTAAAAACGGCTAATTTTTTTCCGCAAAACGGCTAACAAATCGGCTGCCGGCTAAATCGAAATTTTTCCTGCTGTTTGCTATGGCAACAGCATTGACAGAAACACCCAACGCGTCATTTACGATGTGTGCATACAAGAGTCAGCATTGCCATTGCTAAGTTTTGGTGTGCCAGCAATTTCTATTCAAATCAGATGTACACACCGTATAGCATCCACTATGTAACTAAACCTTTCTTTCCTTAATCTAGTGAAATTATAACTATTGCATCATCTATGAATCTTACAAGCATCCATGAATAAATTCGTTGAAATTCTGATTGTATGTAATAATAACCTGACCAACCGTCCTCCTTTGAGGAGGATTTTCCTCCTCAAACGTGATTTGTACTCCTCAAAAATATTGTCCTTCTCTGCCCTCCTTTTGAGCAAAAATGTCCTCCTTGTCTTTCTTTTCAAGTTTTATAGTGATGAAATGTTAAAAAAATTTCCTTCAGAATATTATTATTTCCTAATCGTACACCATTATTATATTTAAAAGAGTTTACATTTTCAACTTTCAGTTAAATGATGTAAAGTTTTTATTCAACTAACCGCTTGTGAAAATTTAACAGTGTAAACGCCTCTTAGCCTAATGTTGTAATATTTAATACGGCTTTCCCACGGCACTCCGAATTCGAATTACGTAATCCGCCAGGTGTACATCACCAATTTAATACGAAAACTTACAAATTTTTAGCAATTACTTACATTTTGCACAAAATTTGTAGCGAAGAAAAAAAAAACACAGAGATAGAGAACTGTCAAATCGAATTAAGAATGTGCCCGTAGGAAAGCCATATTATACGGTTGACAAAAAGGCTCGCTTATTTGCATAAACAGCCTTTATTTGCTTTAACTCATGCATTTCCCTCTTTAAAATGCGCATAAGCAACCGAACAAATGCACGAAATTTTTGGGAATTAACTCGGATCAGGGGAAGTTTCGATAACAACACTGGTAAAAACCGCCAGCTGTTGTCTTTTGTACAAGTAAGCAAACAAAAAAGCGAGTTTGGTATCCGTGGTAGCCGAGTGGGGAGAGTTGCATGCTGCGAGCCTGTAGCTGCCAGGTTCTATCCTCGGTTGGGGCGAATGCCAAAAAATTTTTTGTTTTTGTTTTTTATTTAATTTAATTTTTTATTTTTTTAATCACATATTTAGTTTTACTTTATTTAATTTCCATTTGCTTTATTTTATATCACATTTTGTATTTTACTATTATTTGATTTTAATTTTTCGAGTTGAATTTTATTAAAAAGTCAACAACAACTGACTGAAAGCAACGTTAAAAAATATAGAACTTATAAAAAAGTTAATAAAAACGAAATAAATGAAAATTCTACTGGCCGTGGGACTCGAACCCACGACCTTGCGGCTCATCATCCGCAATACTGCCGTCTGTCAGGGCAAAATTATTATGCGCATTTGTGTGCTAGTTTATCTGCATAAACATGCCCGTCTCTCTCGCGTTTTACCCTTTCTAACACTGAAAGACTAGCTTACGACGCGTCTTCACAGGTAGGGATGCAAATTTTTGAGCAGTAACATCGATACATCGATGTTTCGATGCATCGGAGAAAAGAACATCGAGGCTAAAATACATCGCCAGAGAAACATCGATATATCGATGGTTTCCGATGTTTTGCAATTTGTTAATTTCTAGTTAAATTTAAAGTAATATTGAATACTTTAATAATTATGAATGTATTTTCCTGTATTTTATTATCCTTTCTATACCCTTTCTATTATTAGAATCAAAATGCATACCATCGTAAGTTCGTTCGGGCCTAAAGATCCTAGGCCTGATCTTGTTGAAATTCTAAGGGGTGTTTGGTTCTGTTTTTATTAGCATTCTGAATGAATCCAACAATTTTATTGAGCTTGGGGCTGTTTTTTATGAAAAATGTTGTGGAAAAGCAACAATAATTTACAAAGGTAAGAAGTTATAGCTGCTATTTGGGAGATCACCACATCTACTAATCACAACCGCGGTCACTGAGAAGAAGTGGTGATATCCGAAAAAACAGCTGAATATAATTGTTATAAGGCCATAAATAACAAAAAAAAAACATCGAAAATTGAACCGATATTATCGATGTTTCAAAAACATCGATGCATCGTTTGCATCATCGCGAAATTGACGATACATCGATGGAAGTTTTGCCGCTGTTTTAAACATCGACTTTAAGCAGACTCTCCGACTTTCTTTCGGTATGTTTGCCTGACCTTAAACTTATTATTCATTCAGAATTGTTTTGTTATTTATGACCTTATAACAATTATATTCAACAATTTTATTGAGCTTGTCGCCGGTTTTTATGAAAAATGTTGTAGAAAAGCAACAATAATTTACAAAGGTAAGAAGTTATAGCTGCTATTTCGGAGATCACCACATCTCCTCAGTGACCGCGGTTGAAGAAGTCTGATTAGTAGATGTGGTGATCTCCCAAATAGCAGCTATAACTTCTTACCTTTGTAAATTATTGTTGCTTTTCCACAACATTTTTCATAAAAAACGGCCCCAAGCTTAATAAAATTGTTGAATTCATTCTGAATGCTAATAACCTAGCCGTCAAAACAGAACCAAACATCCCTTAGAATTTCAACAAGATCAGGCCTAGAATCTTTAGGCCCAAACGACCTTACGATGGTATGCATTTTGATTCTTATGGTAGAAAGGGTATAGAAAGGATAATAAAATACATTCATAATTATTAAAGTATGTATTCAATATTGCTTTAAATTTAACTAGAAATTAACAAATTGCGAAACATCGGAAACCATCGATATATCGATGTTTCTCTGGCGATGTATTTTATCCTCGATGATCTTTTCTCCGATGCATCGAAACATCGATGTATCGATGTTACTACTCAAAATTTGCATCTCTGGCGATGTATTTTATCCTCGATGATCTTTTCTCCGATGCATCGAAACATCGATGTATCGATGTTACTACTCAAAATTTGCATCTCTATTCACAGGTGAAAATTATTGCCTCCGATATCCCATTTTGTTTGCTAGATGTGTATAAAAGCTGTGACAGTCGGCAAAGCTTATGCATATAATCTGGCTCACATATGCGCATAATAATTTTACCTTTACAGATGGCAGTAATGCGGATAAACGAGCCGCAAGGTCGTGGCTTCGAGTCCCACGGACAGTAGAATTTTCATTTATTTCGTTTTCATAATTTTTTTTTTTATAAGTTCTATATTTTTTTACGTTGCTTTCAGTTAGTTGTTGCTGACTTTTTAATAAAATTCAACTCTACATATTTTAATTAATTAATAGTAAAATAAAAAATGTGATATAAAAAAAGCAATGGAAATTAAATAAAGTAAAACTAAGTATATAAGGTATTGGGCAAATCTATAGCACCCCCATTTCAAAGTGCTATTGTTTACCACTTATGTTTAATTATTTATTTTTAAGAATTTTTAATTAAAACACAGTTCATTCTCTAACAAAACTAATATAAACCAAGTTTAAGACTTTTGAAAAGGCTACAAAAAAACGCAACAAATTTTAACCCAAATTTCAAACTTTTTTCTCAGAAGTGTTAGAATTTTTTCGAGCACGCAGTTTTATAGCCCATTCAATTTTAGTCTGATAATGTGCAAGTTTCAAATCGCTAAAAACTACCGTTGATTTTTTAGAATTTATTTTGTCCCATTTGCTTCCATATAACGAATAAACACAATTCATTTTAATATGGAAGAAACTCGCAAAACCTTCGGCGAAAAAAATTCTAAAAAATCAACGGTAATTTTTAGCCACTTGAAACGTGTACATTGTTGGACTAAAATTGAATGGGCTATAAAACTGTGTACTCGACAAAAATTCTAACACTTCTGAGAAAAAAGTTTGAATTTTGGGTGAAAATTTGTCGCGTATTTTTGTAGTCTTTTAAAAACTTTTAACCTTGGGTTTATATGAGTTTTGTTAGAGAATAAACTGTGTTTTAATTGAAAATTTCTAAAAATTAATAAATAAACATGAGTGGCAAACAATATCAATTTGAAATGGGGGTGCTATTGTATTGGCCAATACTGTAAATCAAATAAAATAAAAAATATATACAATAAATAATAAAAAGAAAAAAAATTTTCGCAATCGCTCCAATCGAGGATCGAACCTGGCAGCTACAGGCTTGTAGTCCGCAACTGTCACCACTCGGCTACCGCTGACGCGAAATTCGCCTGCTTTGTTTGCTTACTTGTACAAAAGACTACAACTGGCCGAGTTAATTCCCAAAAATATCGTGCATTTGTTCGGCTGATTATGCGCATTTTAAAGAGGAAAATGCATGAGTCAAAGCAAATAAAG
>NW_023458913.1:0-92001 GCF_013731165.1 Rhagoletis pomonella
TAACTGGAATTTTTCTAATGTTGATAACAATTTTTTTAAAATTAGACATTTTTTTAGAATTTTGTACAAAGTTTGAAATGTTGAGTTATATGCTAAGTTCAATGTAATAAGTTGGACTTTTATACAAAAATTGTGTTAACAAACTAAAAATTAAAAACACTTGTCAACATTTTTGGTTCCTATTATTTTCTACACCACTGTATGTACTTAATTGCATTCAAAATCCCATGAACTGTTTGAGGTTTAATTTTAAATTAATTGATGATGCTTTATTTTGTAAATATGTACATATTTGTGCGGATACTTCAAAAGCACGTCCCAAAAAAAATATTTACTACGATTATTTACTAAGAATTAATGAACAACATAAATGCAGCGTAGCAATTGTCACTTAATTTTACTTATTAAGCAAATAAATATAACAAATTAATCCAATAAACTAAATGCACGCAAATTAAGTGTGGCTAATTGCTCGGAAAGTTTCAATTAAATAAATAAACTTTGAAGAGTATTTAAAATAAATTGGTTAAACTAAATGAAATTGGCTCAGTGAGCTTCATTAAGTTTCGAGCTAATATCACGTATCGTACACCAACGTAAAACACATGTGTATGTACATATGTATGTATGAGAATGAAAAGTTTATTTGCCGAGTTATAGGTAAAAATGTTTGTCAATAAAAATAATTGGACATCGTTAAAAGTGATAAATCCATATGGTTGTGTGAAGACTTACCTGCATTTAGAGCAGAGGCGGCCACACACACACACACACACACACACACAATCACATATGTACATCGCAGTCTTATTGCTTTGATTTGCCCGACACTGAAATAGAGGTTGTGAAAATACATATGTATGTATGTATGTAGGCGTGAGTACTACAAGCACGTGTACGAGATTATGTATTGGAGACAGTGTGCGACACTTTCTGTGTACGTATGTATGTATGTGCTTGGCGATTGAGACTCTGTGCAGCTCGTTAGGCAACTTGTTTGCTATAAATCATTTTAAGTGGCCAAAAGTCAACTGTCATCCATTCATTGTTCATTTATTTATGCCAACAAGAGTGTGACACACTTTCATATATATATGGACGTACTTCCAGGCGTACACATACACTTACAAATATATATACATATGTGTCTACAAACGTATTTATGAAAGAAGGAGTAAGTGAGCAAAGCTGGTCCAAGTTGTCACTCTGCCGTGGTTGCGGAAAAGGACGGCATTAAAGCCACGCGACCACATACCGTTGATGCCTTTACGGCAATTGTCTTACAAGAAGTTGTGCCACCAACTAACATTGCTTTTGTTGTGGCGGCAGTTAGTAGTTTTTTTTTCACTGTCCTCATTTAGCGAATCCGTTGCCATTTTCTTAATACTTATTTGCCATATTTATGTGTAGTACATACTTACAAATGGGGAATTCCGCGTCCAATCGGAAACCATTTCGCTTTGCCATCTCTGATTTATTTTTATAATTTTTAATGCTATCCTTTTGGTATTTTGTTTTGTGTAGCCGATTTCGTTGTATCGATTTATGAAAAACAGTTCCTAACAGGCCGGTTGAAAAATCTCATTTCGAAGATACGATCGCCTTCTGCGACAAGTATAGCAGTATTGTTTTTGATCACGTATTGATAGTGGATAATCTATACGGACATTTAAAAAAATAAATGTTCGTGAAATATTAACAAAAATTAAAAAAAAAAAAACATATTACATTTGATAGATGGCAAATACTATCAGATACTGATGAAATAGAAACAAAGATTTGTTTTAAGTACTGTTAGCTGAAAAATGACATTAATAAAAAATTGATCCCATTGCTATCCATTATCGGACTGGGCTTAGAATGTGTGACAGTTTTTAGAAAATCAACATTTTATATTAAAAATTTGAACATTTCATAGAAATATTAAAAAATACGGGTTTGAAAATTATTTTGATTTCATATCCAAACAAATTAAAAAACAAGTTTATTTTCAAAAACTCATTTCTGGAAAACAACTGGACAAAAAAAAAATTAAAAAAGATCAGAGAGGCCTCTCTCAATTTGTACTAAATATAACATCCAAAATCATGAAAAAGACGGAGATATAAAAGGCAAATGGTGTCCGATTTTTCGTGGAGTGCCCCATATGTACCCATCCAACCAGCGGAGTCCGGAAGTTACACAATAAGGACTCTCCTATGTGGTGCGCTTATCCTCAAAGGGAGGTTCTGGAAAGAGTCCCATTGGAGCATATTCGTCAGAGAAAAGGACTTTGTTTTAAAGTTTAAAATGAAAGAAAACGTTTTTTTTATTGGAAGTCGGAAATATTTTTTGGTCGTCTTACCGACTTCCGGTTTCGACCGAAACTAGACTAAAAAGACCGACGAAATTTTTTTCTGGAAACTTGAATTCGGTAATACGACCAATAGATAGATTCATCCCTATTTGGTAGTTTAGATTTTTCCAATAAAAAAAAAAAATTTTCCTGCATTTTTGGAGTCCATTAAGAGTTGAGAGGTTTGAAGATCATTTATATGTACATGGCTTGAAAAAGGCACTTACCTTCCGAGAGCAGTGTTTCAAACAAAAGTCACGCATTTTTGTCCACAATTTCCGAATCTGTAATAAAAATATTTTTAATCCACTTTCATTCGAAATCCTAAGACCCGACTTGGTCGTTACTAAATATTTTTTCGTTTTCCAATAAAAAAAATGTTTTTTCTCCAATTCGGAAGCGATAGACGGGTGGTATATGAAAAAAAAAAACTGTGCGTCAGTAACTGTCAGTTAACACGCTCCGTGGACTCCGACAAAGCTTCTTCGGAGTATTGCGGTTGGAGTACATTTTCACTGGAAGCACCGCGAATTTGGCTAGCTGGGTACAAACTCTCATAATTGTGTTACGCGCCTTAAACATATGCCACCTCTTTGGCGTCACACACATGTCAGTGTGAAATATTGGGAAAATATTTTCAATTCCTTTGCCACAATCATAAATTTAAAATTCTGTTGGCAGCCACAAAAGACGAAAATGGCATAGAAAATTGTAACAACAACAAAAAATGTTATTAATATTACTGTCACGTAAGAAATGGCTAGTTTCACATTTGTTGCTGACATTTCGGTTTTCATAGGCTTGTCTGATATTCCTCATCAGTTGATTTATTTTTTGTTATTCAGTTGATTATTGACTAATAATTTTTGGGTGGCTTTGCAAGAAGGAGAGTCGTTGTTTGCTTATACATATAACGGAATGGTTCACTCTTCCGAGTGTTGAAAAGTAGGTGTGAAATAAGAATTTCAGTTATTTTTGAAGGCACTAACAAAAACAATGTGCCTAACACTCAGACTACCAGCCGCCAAATGACCTAAAGCGCTCTCCTCTCCCCGGGTTTGGCTGCAAGGAAGGACTGCAGGCGAATGTTTTGTTTCAGAGGAGGAAGCGTCGAAAACCTAACCACGTCAGTGTGAGACTTTAACGCGCTAAACCTCCTACCATCTATGTACATTTTTCCACGTTACCTCGCTCGCATTAACGATGGCAGGATCTCTGGTGATACACAAAAACCAGGCTTGCGGTTAAGTGCGTACCTCATCGAGCTAAAAAGGGGACACTTGAAAAATACGTGCTCTGCAACTTCGGTGACTGCTGGTCAAAAGCGGTGTAAGTATGCTTTAAAACACTGCCCACTGTTGATTTGAGTCACGGTACTACCTCTATTTCTCCATGCAGCCTATTGAGTCAGGTGTAAATTTTCGGTATGATCCGGTAAGTGTCCTTTGTTGTGCTAACCCAAAAAGTCTGCCACTGTTGGGCTCAATATCTGATCATTTCTAAATTACCTTTATATGGGTTTCAGGGCATTGTATATGGGATGTAAGAACTAGTAAGGTGCGTCTCTGCATCAAAGATATCCCATACAGTTGTTGTTCTTGTAACAGCACATAAATTCCTTAAATAGATGTTGGGGCAGAAAACTGGAGCGACAGTCCTTGGCCAGATATAAATCTGCGTCGTACCGGTTACGTAGATCTGACTGTCGTGGGAACGACCACGCAGTAGTCATAGGCGGTGCGTTCAGGGATATCAGAAGCAGAATTACTAAAGGAGTATTTGTACAAGACAGATATGAAATATCTACGAATCCCATAAAATATTTTCTAATTTGCGCTACTGATTACTTAACACGTGTGGATCTAATAAAATATTAGTAAACAAATTAAAAAATCCAGAACTTGATTTTTAATTTCACTTAAGTTAACCTACATATGTATGTATGTATTTTAGCCGACCTTGAAATTAGAATGCCCACCGCAATATGTGCCACTTAAAGCATAGTTAAAACATGTGTGTATGTAACTCTCCCTCTTTCTGAGCTGATGAAACGAAGAATTATTTTCAAAACAAATTTGCGGTAATCAACGGTCGCATAAACAAAATTTGCTCATGCTTTGTATACAAAACTGCCAAAGGATGTGTTTTTTTTTTGTGGCGACAGGGAACCTTCAACTTTTCGCAGCGCACAAGCCAACGCACACGTTCGATGAAAAATATGTTAGGCAATGTTGAGGTTGAAAAGGACAGAATGGATAAAAAATTATTGCCAGTATGTCAAGGCAGCTTGTCGCCATCAGCAAAGCCAAAAACTGCACAGCGCCACGCCATGCCATGCCACGCTTACCTATACCGCGCCAATGATAGAGGAAGGCGGGCAGACTGCCTGCCGAACAGCCAAATGAGTAACAAAGGCGCAGTCTTTTGCGGCAAAATGACGACTGAGTGAGTGACTGACTGGCTGACTAACTGACTGACTGAGTTTCTTGTAAACTGCCCGATTCCTTTGCTGAGCTTAGCTTTTGCTTTGCCATGGCTGTCACCGCCGGCTGACTGCTGCCATAACCACCACTTGCATTGAAAAATGTAATTGGCACCACGATGACATGTTGTGCTTGGAAAAATGAGTTACGATTTGGTGACACGTTGCACAGCGGTGCACCAATACAAAAGCATACTTTTACACACACACACACAATCACATACATACACAACTTTATTATTTAGCATTTGTAAACGTTTAGGCAAAACGAGTAAATATGTACACGTAGCAAGGGCACTTTCGCCTTTGAGCTAAAAGCCGCGTAAAAATTTTGCAAAGTGTATCCGTGTGTGTGTGTGTGTGTGTGTGTGTGTATATGTCAGCGTGGCGGCAGCGATAGCACAGGAAATGCCAGTTACACAGCCCTGCAAACGTGGCGGGTGGTCGCGACGCTTTGAAGTAGCGTAAAATTTCTTATGGTTAAGTCGTAAAATTTAGTTTTACATCAATTTACCTACATACCTCTATGTGCTTTTATTTTTGTGTGCGTGTGCTTGAATTTTACTGCGGCGATGGCCGCAATGCCGCAAATTCAACGACAAATAAAATTTATGAAATTTTTCAGTAACAGCAAATTTGTAGCCTTTGGCTGGCAGCCAGACTGGCGATGAAGCCGAACCAAGGAGCTCCGGGTCAAAGCGGTCTCGAATTTTGTGTATGCCAGCAAAGCGCACAATAAAAACACAAGAGCGCCATTGCTTTCCAGTGGCTGGGTTTGTTTTTGTTTTTACATGGTTCTGCTTTAATAAATTATTTTTTACATTGATACCTACATACATACTTATGTATGTACGTACCTTTCCAGTGGCACAGGATGGGTTCGCAATTTTGTGTGTGACGTGGCGTATGAGTGATTTTTGCTCGTTCATATGTACATACAGTGACTCAAACAAATCACCACGCGTGGATTTTCTTCAAATATTTATTTTTTTATTTTATTTATTTTTTTTTTAATTATATTATTTTTCAATTTAATTTTAGACTAGATATACGTAATATTTTAAAAACCAAAATATTATTTTTGTTTTATTTCGTTTAATTTTTAGGAACTTATTTTTTCTTTTTTGAATTAATATTTTTTTCTCTTTTCTAAATAAATTTTCATTTAATTTTTACGTAATATTAAAAAAAAAATATTATTTTTTTTACTTTCGTTTAATTTTTAGGAACTTATTTTTACTTTTTTAAATTAACATTTTTTTCTCCATTTTAAATAAATTTTCATTTAATTTTTAGATTTTGAAGTTTTGAATAGTAAAAGTTATAGTATTATTTAATTTTTAAAAATATATTTTATAAAATTTTTTTTAAAAATAAAAATTTTGTTTTCTTTTTACTTTCAGTTTTTATTGTTTTAAAAGGAAAAATACATACATACATATATATTTGAAAAAATGTCATTTAAATTCGTAAAAGACAAACAGAAACACGCTAAGACGTCCTCGTTAGCAGATCTTTTTATTAGACTTTCGACAGACAGAAAAGAGCTTTCAAGATAGTTGCCAGAACTGACGAAAACTTTTCTGATTCGAAAGGCTGTGGTGGGCCCTTTTAATCTAACACCACTTCCTGCAGGGTACACACATATCCCTGTGTGTATGTGCATGTGCTTGTTGTGCCACCTTCTGATTTCTATAGACATTCCTCGTTTGCATGTTATAGAATCTTTTAGCATTTTACTCCTTTAAATCATGCCTATGCCGAGATATGTACATACAAACATTCATACATATACTACATTGTATTTGCATATCAGTCGCCTTACGCACATTGAGGGATGTGTAGCCTTAAGAGTAGTAGAATGTTTATTTATGACACTGGTACACATTTTGCTTTCTTCCTGTTTTTTTTCATTAGCTTTCAGCACTACAATCACATTCGTATGTATATTTATGTGCTGGCTTAACAAAGTTTCTCATCTTTCATGTCATTTGCCTATCTCTTCCTCTGGTTCTGCAATTAATGCATTTTCTGTTGTTTGCTCGCATATTTTGATGTAGAATTTTTAAATGCTTCTGACATCTTTTGTTTCCAGTGAATTTTTCCTTGTGTCACTTGATTTGTCTCTACTTATTCATCACTTTGTGTTCATTGCCTCCGTTGTGGACTTCAGTCAGAGGTACAAATGTATTTCTCACAATGGGTATGGAGTGCATGTATAGAGCTTTGACCAAATAACAGATATTGCACAAATGTAATATGTACATATGTACACATGTATGTATGTACATACTATATTTCATAGTTTAAATTTATATGCTGGTAATATCTTTAGTTTTGCTTGAGGCATTTGTTATCTGACGGCAAAGGGAATAAAGTTTTGTATTCCGTTCGTACTTCCCGGAATTGAAAAAAGGTAATAGTTGTCGCCATTTTCATACAGCCTTTTTGAATAGAAAGTGATAAGATTTTGCAGTTAAAAATGTAAAAAATACTACTTTAAGCTTGGAATTGATTTTGACGCATTTTGATGAGGGTCAACTTAAACATTTCTGCTCATTCATTTTCTAACTTCTGCTATAAGATGTACTTGTAGTACCAGTCTTGTACCGAACAATATATGTCAGTGAATGAGTTTCTCATTACAATCCGCGTGAAAGCGAGATTCGCCAATATATCGCTTATTTGCGTGCACGCTCCCACGGAAGAGAAGATCTGGTCTAAGGAATATCGACTCAGCGTCTATTCACAAAGACCGAGATGGTACTCTTCCTCTATGCAAACCTCCCACCTTAAATGAGGTAGCAGTTACTTTCTTAATCGAGGTCAAATACCTGGGAGTCATTCTAGACAGGAAACCTGACTGGAAGCGAAAGATCGAAGACGGCTCCAGGAAAGTCAGTACCGCCCTTTATGTCAGTAAATAGATGAATAAAACCACGTATGCTACACTGGATGTACACAGCTCTGACAAGACCAATCTCTGCTACATTCGAGGCCACTAAGTGGCTCATAGCTTCCGCCTGCCACAATGGCCTATTACAATATATTCTAAAACCCAAGCTGCTACTAAAACCTTAAAATCTAACAAAACAACGTTCAAAGTTGCCAGCTACAGATACGAGGAATAGGTGAAAAGTACCGAACATTATCTCTGTCCGCCCTAGCCAAGACGCCCACTTCACTTCTTCAACAAGTAATTTTCAGATTGCTTAGCCGACCTGAACTCACTGAACTCACTGAACATTCTCAAGTTTCCTGAACATTCTCAAGTTACATAAAACGCACTCGATGCAGAGTGCTGTGCAAGCGGGCAAAAATCAAAAATCCGAAAACTAGAAATATTTGGTATTGTTGGAAAGGTAATTTATCCATTATTAAGGCTCCGGCCCCAAATTTTGTTTTAAATGAATAATACACAGGAAAAAGACCCTTGAATTTGACGCATTTTATACCAAATATTTTAGTCAGAGACACTTACGTTTTAGGCCTTCCGCGGAAAAAGTTTTTCAAAAATATAACTTATGAGAAATTTTGTTAAAAGTAAAAATGTTACTAAAGTTTAAAGGAGTAAATATGTAAATCATGTGAAATCATGCTTTTTTTAAGTCCATAAATCAAAAGTATGTATGGTCTTTTATCTGCTGAAAAATAAAATAAAAAAAAGCTACTTTTTTTTTTTAAAGGTGGCCACTCTTTTCAAAAAAGTAAAACCTTATTACACAACTGCGCTCAAAGACTTTTACTTTGACACCTCATTTTGGAAAATCGAACGAACGGTGCTGATATGATGGTATCGATTATTAAATAATTTGAATTTAAGTTCAACAGGCAGCAACTATTTTCGAAAAAATAAAACCAGTGAGCACATCTACAGGCCAAGAACTTTATGCAGATCTTATATCTGGAATTAAAAATCGTGGATAAAACTCACATTTCTTTAAACATAAATAAGTTTCGAAATGGAAAACTAACTACAATTAAAAGTGCGATTCGTGAGAAATTATATTCTAATTCATGTTTTATGAAATTCGGTCAATATACATACATACATCGTGTTTTTATCACAGCGAGTACACGCGTCTTGACTACAGTTCAAATGTTCCACTTTAATGCACTGCGAGCCTATCGTAATCACACTAATACATACCAAATATATGTATAAAAGCGAAATCATTTTATGGCCTACAAGTGGCCAAGTACAAGTACCAGAATGAGTTCGCAAAGTAATTTGAATAAAATTAATTGCTAATTTGTTGCAAACTGTAAACACAAACTGCATTCTAAGTAAAAATGCAAATGCAGAAAATGCAACAAAAGCCATATCTTACTTGCTCATACACGCATATGCAAACACAAATTTGCTGCCTGCATGTACGTACATGCATACCCAGCAGTATTTGAGAAAAGCGGCTTTGGGAACAGCAAAATTTGCAATGCGAAATGTACCTACCGAGAAAATCCGGGCAGCAATCAATTCCTCGAAACCTAATACAGTTTCAGGGATTTCATCGAAAGCACAGTTATGTTTGGAGGAGCTTTGCAATTTATAGCGAACATGCAATCAAGTTTTCAAAGCCCTTGACGGTTTTAGCTATAGCAACGCGCACCGCAGCCGTATTTGCTAACGAAACTCTTAGTAACTAGAAGTTTTTTTTTTTAACGCCAGTTCTATGTAAAAACTAATGTGAACATTCAGATTAGCAACAACCACCTCTCCACTGAACATTCGTTCGGAAAAAGTTGGGCTTTTCCTGCAAAAAAAAAATGTTGCTGGGTACATGTCGCACTTTAAATCAAAAACCGACACAACTTAAAAGATACCAAATCTTCAGTAGAGGCAAAAAACTGTTGATGTTGCGCAAAAGACGCATGCAAAAAAATTGTTTTATTAGTATTTCTTCCAGTTGAAGAAGATAGTCATGAAGAAGAAATTTTGGTGGATGTTAGAAATAGGAGCTGTGAACTGTTTTATTCGGAAATAATTTTTTTTTTTTACATTTTTGAGTTGCGACTATTTTGGATTTAGCGGCGTGCGATATCTACGCGTGTCTACAATTCTTTTCGTTTAACCTAATTTCACAGCACTACCCCTGTTGGTTGCGTCCGTTGCATCTCCTGCCAACACTCGTCCTTGGCGACAGTGCCTCGGATAAGTGTGCCTACGACAGCCAACAAATGCTTGAAGTTCGTGCCGAAAATCGTTTTGTGGCAGCTCATTAAAATGCAGAATGCAATTATTTGTGATTCGGATGGCGGACCGTCGCACAGTGGTCAGAAAGGAGGGCGATTGGTACAAATATACCTTTTACACTTTAAAATAATAGCAAGACAAATCTTAGCTGTGTGCGCCTGCGTCCATGTCGCCAATCGTCTATAGACTGAACGCTTCACTCTGACAGATTCCTACAAAGGTTGCAGGAAAATGTTGTAAACGTAACTCGGAAAGGAAAAGTAAGAAAACTGGTACGTTACAATTTTCAGCAAAATCCAACCACATTTCTTACTTTTTGCCACATTTTCTATGGAGCTTTTCCACTGTGCGCCGCACAGTGTATCATTTCCATATTCTAGAAAAGATTAATTCCATTATTTTGTGTCGCCAAATTTGAAAACAACGTCAAGAATGTTTTTAGAAATGCCTGATAAATACGAAACAATAACAACTAAACAATTTTAATCAAAGTGTATGGCGGGACGGGGTTTGATTTGGAAAATTACCGACGAAAATAATATTTAAACTTTTATATTTGAAACTGAATCTCAATGTTTATTTTGTCGGTATTATGTGATTTATGTAACAATTACTAAAATACCATTTGGGTCTTATTTGCCTGGGTATGTTCTTTTTAATGAATATACATTTTTGGGATTTTAGTAAACTAGGACTGAGTATTCCATGTTAAAGTAAAACGATGTTAACTTAAAATTATTTTTAGCAATTTATTTATTTCATTAGACCCGCAAACTCGTTATCCGCCACTATTCGATAAAGTTTGTATCTCAGTTTATTTGCCACTCCTCTTAGACTTTAAACAACATAATTTTACCTGCAGGAAAGTGCAGGTTTTGATGAAATTTTCTTTTTTCTGGCCTACTGGGAATTTCATTTTCTTCGAGTAATTCATTTGCATTTTATCACGACCGAGACAAATTCTTATATTTTCGTTTTGAATAGAGAAAGCCTGATTCATTACCTTTCCAATGGTATCCCATTTTTGTAAATAGAGTAAGAAATATTGAACTTATAACGGAATTTTGTTGACCCAACTTGACTTTTTTATCGATATTTTCCACGCCCATAATTAAAAAAAATATATATGTTTATTTTAAGTCCATTTGTGTCAGTTTATAATTTCTTGTTATAGGGAAATTCTAAATATCAATTTTGGGCATTTTAGCCTTTGTAGTTAGTTAAATATTTCAGTTTTTGCAGTTTTAAAAATTTGCAGTTATATAATAGGGTGGCATGACAGTAACTATAAATTACCAATTTTTTGTAAAAAGCTTCGCCTATCTTATAAAGTACCTTGGGCAAAATTTCATTAATCTATCTTCAATAGATTTCGAATTACAGAATTAAAAGCAGCTAGATGGGTCAAATCTTACACTGTGCGCCGTTTTTGCACATGCACGTGTGTGTGTGTGCGTTGCAGTGAGAAAAAATTGGCGAAACCATGTTGGTATTAAAGCAAAATAGGACATTTCTTGAAATCAACTGTTGCGTGACTGGATTAAAAAATTTGCTCTAAAGACTTGAATGAAACGAAAAGTGAGTACTAGGCATCCAGTATATATATATATATATGTATGTACGTACATAAATATGTATATGTATTTCTAAAGAATTCCTTACAAATTCGATGACTTTGACGGGGAATGAGAAGGGCAGCATTTGGCGAAAAAGTTTTCATGTAATAAAATGGCTTTAGTGGCCACCATCAGCAGGGGCGGAGGGGGGGAGACCGCAGTGTTATCTGTAGTAGGGAAAAGATATGTGACACTCAATGAAATAGGCAGTAGATATACACTGCTTTCGCAAATACATACTACGTATTTGTAACGAAGTATATGTAATGGAATCGAAGGATTGGTGGTGGCCCTTACGGCATTCGGCGTTAATATCCTACGAGATTATGGTGCCAATGAAGGCGAATGAAAATGAATAAATTCAAACAATCTTGAAAAAATTCGCAAATCTAGATTTTAAATACATACATATGTACACACAATGACCTTGTAAAATGATAAATCTTATCGGCATAAGAGCACGTTTTAAAAACCAGCTAATCTTGAAGTTGGGGAATTGAAGTGAAATTTCTTTGCATTCCGCTGGCAGTAATTGCAAACATCAATGTAACGAAAAAGCGACGAAATAACGGAGGGCATAGCGAAAGTGGTCGGGCACATTAAGATTAAGATCAAGAATAAAATTGAAAATATTATTAAGCTTAAGATTTATATTAAGACTTAGATTTTGGTTGAGGTTAAAATTGAGGTTGAGTATACGATTTAGATTGGGATAAAGATTAAGATAAAGATTAAAATTTAAATTTAGATTACGATTAAGTTTACGATTAAGACTACGTTTAAGATTGGGATTAATAATGAAATTAAGAATAAGGTTGAGATTATGGAGAATGGTGGTTGGGCATGAAGATTAAGATTTTTTGAAGATTAAGGTGATTTTGAGATTACGATTATTTTATGATTAAGGCTAAGATTTATACTAAGATTAGGATTAAGATGAAGATGAAGATGAAGATGAAGATAAAGATAAAGATAAAGATTTAGATTAAACTTAAGGTTAAGATTAAGATTACAATTAATATTAAGATTAAAATTAAGATTATGATTAAGATTAAGATAAATATAAATATAGAGATTAAGATTAAGATTAAGCCCAAGATTAAGATTAAGACTAAGATTTAGATTAAGGTTAAGACAGAGGTCAAGACTAAAATGAAGTTTATGAGTAAGATGAATATTAAGATGAAGATGAAGATTAAGACTTAGATTACGATTAGGAATAAGATAAAGATAACTATAAAGATTAGAATTAAGACTAAGATTACGACCAAGATTAAGATTAAGATTTAGATAAAGATTAAGATAAAGGTCAAGATTAAGACAAAGTTTAAGATTAAGATTAAGATAACGATTAAGATGAAGATAAAGATAAAGATGAAGATGATGATTGTGATTAAGATTAAGATTAAGTTTAAGTATTTTGGAACGAATTTCCGTCACCCCTTGTCAAATTTAGTTTGGAGACAAACTGGTTTCGACGTTGTGCCATCTTCAGTGTCATTTTTCGTTCTGAAACGTGATGTTATCGTGTGCACAGACGGATGGACGGACAGACAGTCACCGCATAATCGATTTCTCTTTTCATCCTGATCATTTATGTATACATTTGTCTATGTCTATCTCGAATCGTTTTGGCTATTACAAACGACCGTTGAGTGAACAAAGTTATAATACAAACACAAACAAGTGCGCTCGGGTTTAAAAATATTTCGACGAATTCCTCCTTTTTTTAAAGTCTCTTAATAAGTGCTATATTTATATATATAATACTAATAACTCTTTATAGATTTCCACCTCAGCTGTGTGCACAATTCATAAAAAAATATATATATATAAAATTCTTTGTAATATCCATTTAATAAAACTCGGCTTCATTTTTACACTGCCGCTCTATTTTCATCGCTGCTTTGCTTTGCAAACCTTTTATTTGTTTTTCAATTCTTCTCTGACCGTTGACACATTTTAATTAACAAGGAAATTAATACAAATCCTAGCACGAACCATATAAATTAAAAAATCTCTTGTTGATGCCGTCACTGTGCTGGCGGTCATTGTGTCTTTTACTCGCTAAATAAGCGGGCGCCGACTGCTGCTGCTGCTGCTGACGGCGGCATACATACATACATATCTACACATAATGGCTGCGGCATGAAATAATCATTATGTTTATTTATTTCTATGGCAGAAAATAGCGTAGGCCCATCACTCACTCACTCACTCAAGCGCTCACTGACCTAGCCGATGCTGAAGGGTACGCATATAGCTGACGCTGATGATGGCGAATAGCCGAAAGGAATATCCGGCTGAAGGTGAACGTGGAAAGTGAATGATTTAAAATGACGAACTAAATGAAAGTGGAAAATATTTGCAATGAGAAAGACTACAAAACAAGCAAGAAAGTTGAAAAGAAGCGGAAAAATAGCGTGAAATGTGGCAATGCAAGAGAAGCGTGGTTGTCATCATTGGCTGCCCAGCAAATCTGTTATAATTTGCAAGCTAAAACACGACATACTACTTCTACTGTGCATGCAAATAAATATTTAGCGCTTGGCTGCCTTGGCTTACATATACAGCTAATAAAGTGAAAGTCGCAAGTAATTTGCAGTAAAAGCGAAAAAATTCAAAGAGTAAAAGTAAGCTTCTCTTCTGAAAGAAATGACTTGTAAAATTAGTCAAATAAGAAGCAAGTAAGCAAACAAGCTTCTGGCGATTAATGACTTTATAATGGCGCATTCATAAAAAATAAAATTCCAAAACCCTTCCGGCTCGTTTTAATGGGCAATTCACGAAATCCGTAAACATAAACAAAAACAAGAATCAGCTTTTTACATTACACGCGTATCCTCTAAAGTGAGAAAGGGGTTTCTTAAGTAGATTTGTTTAGTAAAAAAAAAAAAAGTTCGCCTTATTGCCGCCAAAGCATTTGTTAATGCATAAACAACAGCATTGCGCTTACTGATTAAATCCAACAATGGCTATATAAAATTTTAGAACGCTTATTTGTATGCTGCAAATGACTGGCGAAAGTTTCATTAACGAAAATGAAAATGAAAAAGGGTAAACTCAAAATTCATCATAAAAAAAAAGGAAATTATTACCAAACACGCTAATGGCTACAAAATCTGGCGGCCATTCCATGGCTTTTCTTTCATAAATTTCTGCTAATCAATGGAGAATCTACAAAACACAGTGGTGGACAAAAACCTTGGACGCCTATGTACCGGAATGTTGTTAATGGGAAGGGAATTTTAATCGCATTAATAAGTCTGATATATGGCCGAGTTTGGGAAATTTCTACTCGTCATCTGTATTGGAAATCTCTGCTTCTCAATAGTCTTATTGCTGTACCTAATTTTATTCGTGATAAAATTTTCGTTGTTACGCTGCTATTCATGCTAATATGTAGCATATTGCCTCTCCTATTTGACCGATCTTTGACGCACTGCGTTAATACCAGATGGCCTTGCCAATCCTTGGGAAGATGACACTGGACCTAGACCAGACCGGTGCAGAAAAAGCTTCAAGTGGTCCTGGGCAAAACATACGTTGGAATCAGTTTTGTAGATTCGAGACGGACTTAAGTGGCATAGTTTATAACCACTGGACTCAATCCTAGGCCGACTGACCTATTTATTTTCCTTGGCTATGTAGTTTTCGAAAGTCTTAACAATAGGATGTCCAAAAACAAACTAGACTAAGTCAAAGTAAATGAATGTTTTTAATATTTTTATTGAGCTTTGTACCACGATTGTTTATTAGGAAAAGTTGAAAAAGCAACAAAGTCTAAGCGGTAGAAGTTATAGCACTATTCCGGAGATCACCACATCTCCTCATCAGACTTCTTTTTTCTAGGCTTCAGCAGGGATCGAACCTGCGTATTCGATGTTCAAAGACAGAAGCGTAAACTGCTAGAAAAAATTAACAGAAATTAACAGCTTAGAAAAACTATTAAAAAAGGAATGAATTAAGTCACACAGCCACTAATTTTTTGTGACTGACCACGAAATTTTCTTAAGGGCGCGAAGAAAAAAAGCATTCGTTTTATTTGACACAACCAAATATAAAATTGATATTGAATTAAGTAATCAAAGCATTATTTCAAAATTTTTTGATGGTTGGAATTTACATTTTCTCCTTTGTCCACCACTGTATACTTAAGCAGACTATACATATTGTGAAAACAACTCTTTCGAAATCCATTAAACAAAAAGCAATATGAAGGTTTTCGTGCTTACAAATGATTGTGCTTAGCATTTAGGCAGGAAATTGCTAAAGATGCGTTTTTGATCGTTTTATTTATTTGTATGTTGTTTATGGTGGTTATTATTATAAATCGCGGTTACAAATCTCAATGAGCATGCTATTAGCGGATTATGAACATAAATGGCAAACAATTTTAGGTTACTAGGTTACAATATACAATAATTTGATGACAATGAAGCCAGCCCGTATAATTCAAGACGTTGTGTTTAATATTCTTCTGAGAGTAAATTGTTTGACTCAAATCTTGCTATCAATTTTTAACCAACTTCCCAAAAGATGAATTAGTCCGATAGGTGGCGCAGGAGTCGAGATATTCCAAAACCCCGCATTTATATTCCGATTTGGGTTATATTTGTAATGTATAAGGAAATAACTCGACAAAAAAATTCAGCCGGTAGGTGGCACTGGGATATACATATTTCGAAAACCTGCATTTATGTTTGGATTTTGTTTATATATATATTTAAGTAACTCAGGAAAAATTTGTTGTCGATCGGTGTCGCGGTTGTCGAAATATTTGGGAAACCCGTATTTATGAATGCTCGAATCGGTTCGTATTTGGAAAGCTTGTTTTAAAAATACTTCTTTACCATTAACTTATTTGGACGAAATTTGAGCAGGAAATTATGTTACTCATACGCCACGTATACACGCGGTTGATCAAAATTAATAGGAAGATTATAGGATTACGTGAACTTTAAAGAGAGTATCTGACAATATTCAATATAAATATTTAAAAATATTCTTAAAAAAAATATTTTTATGAATATATACATATTCGCGCGACGACTATAATAAAAGTAAGCAACGTTTTTACGTACCTTTCTTGCCTGCAATAAATTTTCTGCTGTGCCGAAATCTTTCATTTTTATAGTCTTTATTTCAGCCTTCACAATGTAATCATTTTCTTAAAATTATTGGATCTGCCGTTTTGAGTTTTTAAAATCGGATTTCAGATTCCTATTTAATAATTGTCTTTTTTAAATCATCAGCCATATTGAAAGCGCCATTTTAAATTTTCCTAACTTGACTTCAGATTCGTAATCAGCGAGCCCAAAAACCCACTTTTATGAAGTTTCATTAAAATCGATAAATGCCGTCATATTTTCGGCACGTTTGCTGAGCGGCCAGCAGCTAGTCAAGTGCATATTTGTACATGCACACACTCAGCAGTATTTATATATATATGTATCTATATATGTACAAGCGCTTGTGAACATAATTTTTTATTAGTATTTATATATATATTATATAGGTGAATACTTAAGAAATTTCGATAAATAAAATAAATTTAGTGAATAAAATTACAGTTGATATTAATGCAAATAAGCAGTTTTGCGGTTATGATAATATATATTTACTCTCTCTATGCAAATGTGATTTCATAGAATAGTTTGCGAAAGTAGGCTAACAAAATTTAAAATTCTTACTTCTCAATATATTTCTACACACATACATATGTATATGTACATGCATATCCTTGTATTGTGCAGCCATAATTGGGTTACTGCGCTTACAATTGTAATTTTGCATTTCATATCTAGATATTTTTGTACCGTTGCACAAACAATGCTGCTGAGCAGCTGAACACCTGAGTAAGATGTTCGCCGCCGTTATGCAAGCAAAGTGAGCATTATGCAAATTGACATGAAATCAATAAATAAATATGTATAATGTTCAATTTCAAAAGTGCTTTGGCAAACATCAACACAACAGCAGATTTACGAACACTTTCTGTATACATATGTTTGTACGTATCTATGTATATTAGACTGCATTACTCTCCATACAAAAAAAAAAAAAAATCGATACTGTTTTTTCATTGGTATTATAAAACCTATTATATATTTTAAGACCCGCACCAAAATATTTCGGAAAGATACTAAGATTTAAGTGAGCCGGACCGATATGAAAATTGAGTTTTTTTCGTATAAAAATGGTTTTCTAAAGCTGAAAAAAAAATCACATCAGAAGACGAAACAGCTAAAGGTTAAAAAACTTGCATAAAAAGATGAAAAAAAAATTCTACGGAATCATAATAATGAGATTTTTGAGACTGTTTTTGAACTTTTTTCAAAGATTGGTTTAAGAAAAACTTGAATAACTCAGCCAAAACTTTTTTTCTGTATGGACAGTGATCCAGTCTAATGTACTACATATAAAAGAGTGGCATATGTGTGAGTGTAGATTTTGTAGCCCATAAATATTTTGTGCTCGTCAGATATTGTTTTGGTATATTTACTTGCGATTGCATATAACATTGTGAACACACAAATATTCACACGAATATTTGTAAAATGCAAGTGATAGAAAGTGATGCTCCAGTTTTGATGCAACACAATTTCCTGCTTTCACTAGTTAAACTAATGTTTACTTTAGATTCTTAATATATGTATTTTATAAATATGTATGTATATACATTAGCGTACATCACTATCCATACAAAAAAAAATCCAATATTATTTTTCCATCGGAATTATAAAACTTACTACATTTTAAGACATCCGCTAAAATATTTCAGAAAAATTATAAGACTTACGTGCGCTGGAGCGATTTAGCATCAAAAATCGTTTTATTTTGATTGCGGTGATAAACTTTCTAAACAATTTTATGCAGACCTTTTAAGTTTTGTTTGAACTGAGTTAGAAGGGGCTAAAATAAATGAAAAATCTTTTTTTCTTGATTTCTGTTAAATTATATCATTTCTATTTAATGATTTTACAAGGCGAAATTACTTGATTTCAGCATGATTTGCTTATAAATTACAAATTAGCTGTAAATTACGATAATGTGAACATGCTTTTAGTTTCATAAGAGATGATTTTTGAAAAAATTTTTTTTCAAACAAATTTTTTTTTATAATTTATAAATGGCTAATGTATGTATTGCCTTATAATAAATTAAATTTCATAATTCCAGTGGAAACCGCACTTTTTTTTTTGGCAAGACACCCTAATGTGCATACATACATATTATAAGCTTTTAATGTTTTAGTTTTTTCTCCATTTCTTTCTGCAAGCAAACATTTTCCTTGAAAACTGAGCGTTTGTTACTTTTCCAACAGTGTTATGAGATTATCAATTGAATTTTTCCTCTTGAAGGTAAATATAAATGCAGGAAATTGAAGTAATTACATTTGCAAGGTAGAAAGTGTAGTAAAAAGCTAAATTTTTGCAGGAAATATTGGGGTAGATAATAGATAGAGAGACAAGGCAAAGATATGATTTGGTAGCAAAAGGAAAAGAAATAGAAAATAAGCGAATTAATTTAGCATTTATAAAATGCTTGAAGGTAATTTTTTGTGAAATATTGGAAAGATTGTTAAATTTTTGAATTTTTAAGACTTACTACCTTGAGAATAATGAAATTATAGGAAGTTTTAGGGAGAAATGTTAATACCATTAATTTGCAAATGTTCAAAATTAAAATTTCTTAATAAATTTTTATTTATGACTCCATTATGCTAGTGGCGCCCATCGTAGTATACCAGAAGATAATTTAGGTAGGCCTCCTTAAGTCAAGCCATTCTAAGAGGTCTACCCAAGCAGGGCTGAAAAAAGTGTGTGTTAACGCCGCACAGCGCAATGACTAAAAGGCAGCTCGGAAGAAATTTAAGTATGCCAATACGAAAGCTCAAAAGGTACTCTTGGAACGATTATTGCTATAGCACGAAGGAACATTCGGAGAGTTATCGCCTGCAAAAAGTGCTTGGGAAATATCCCACGAATCAAATTTATAGTCAGAAGCCAAATGATTATCTGGCCCAGAGAAACCGGGCTTAATGGAAACCGGGGAAAACTGTCATGCTCATTTTTTCAAAGAAGTCTCACTACTCGAACTGGATGTTCACTATGGTTTTTTTTCATCGCTCCGTTCCGCTCTTAACTTCACTCCCGCTCCCAATACCATTTGATTTTTATTTTTATTTTTACTTACGTATCGAGCCCTAACCGCTAAAAAATTTAGACTTTTTGTTTGAACATTTCCTTTTGGACGTAGAAATGCAACTACATAGATGCTCTAGGAGCACTTCGCGCAACCCTTAACTTTTTGGGGTTGTTAACAGTCGAAATTGGTGTACCATCGACGTGAATGCCTTGTTGAAGCCTGACCCTTCCTTCGTTCATGTGGTGAAGAGGGTCGCCATTGATTTCGTTGGGCAGAGGGTTAGGCTCCTTGCAGTGCAGAGGTCATCAATTCCATTCCCAGACGGCAATATCGAGCAGTCGCCAGCGTATGAGATCAGGGAAATTTCCGCCAGTGGCGGGGGGAACTTTGAAATTTAGAAGTTGAAAAATAAGGAGGGGAGGACAACGATTTGAAGTCGCGTTGATTGCATTACTCAACAACTCTGGTCTCTATCAGCCAAGCCAATTTAGTGACAATCTTGTTTCTATAAAAATTTTCTTTTTCTTTCCTTACTCTGAATTGTGTCGTAGTGCGTAGTGTTTCAATTGCGTGAAACTATTTTACTTTGTAATTTATGTAAAAAAGGCGATAATCCGTCGAAGGTGGATACCTCCATTAAATAACACATTTTCACGGTAATATGTGTAAAAAAAGAAACATTACGCTGGAAATGCTACTTAAATTGAAAAATGGCTGTAAAACTGGTCAACTGTACGAGCTTCATTGCAAAGCTTTGGGAATCAACTTTCTCCAGAAAAAAAACTGAAATAATAAAAAAAGGAAGTAGCACCCCCACCCACTGCCCTGCCAATAAGTAATTTATTGTTGGTAAAAATTTAAAGAGTTTGAGTAAAAGCTCTTCTTGGTATATATGTATGTATATACACATATGTACTCGTCTATTAAAAGCGGTTGCTTGTGCAAATATTTTTTATGCTTTCGCTTCTGCATAATTCCTTTGTCAAGCAACGTCCAACGTCGCCAACCATATCAGCTTATACATATGTGTATGTATGTATGTGGTACTCTTGTGTTCACAACGTTTTCAAGTTCCTGTGTATTGTTTGCTTTTACTACTCTTGTTGCATTTAAGCCATTGACAATGAAGTGCAGAAAGGCGAACTCGAAAATAAAACTCGCACACACTTGGCACTGCCTGCCAATCGGCCAATCGGCAGGCGATGAAAAAATATTCCGCAACGTTTTTGTTTTGTTTTTCTTTTATCAATTCAGTGGAAAATTCACTTTTGTATAGGTTTTCGAACAATTCAACGTGCAACTGCCGCCCAGCCACTGACACACTTTTAACGAATTGCAACATTGCAACAAAAACTGAAAAGAGCAAAGTTTTTTTTAAAAATACAAGCGCAAGTGCAAGTGCAAGTGTTATATGGAAGAATAATTTCAAAAATACATACATACATATGTATATAGGCGGAACACACACAGTAGGCATGTATGTACCTATGTATGTGTGTGTAAAAATGGATGCGCAATGTGCGAAAACCTCTGTGGCCTGTCACTGTTTGATGGGGACTTTCGCCCGGCTAAAGCTATAGCTTTGCTGTTGATGCCTACGTTCTTTTATCGTCTGTCATTTTCTTCAATGCCGCCCATAATACATAGCCTTATTGCGCGCAGTTTACAAAAGTTTTCTCATTCGCTTATTGATATATTGTACATACATATATGTATGTATACACACCATTTTCAATTTTATGCGGGCAATTGCTTTATTTATTTGCTCATTTGTTGTCGTTCATCTCGTTCTTGTTTATTGAATATATAACTAGTAGGTGATGGGTATTGGCTTAACGGACAGTGGGTCGTTTTATTTCACTGCTTAAATAATCGGTTTCAACAGGCTAATCAGTTTCCTGAAAGTAATTTCGTACCGTATAAGTTAAGAAAATCTCTCCAAGAGTCTTACAAAACTAGAAAAACGGGGAGTTGCGACAGTGACTGGAAGTCCTAGTACAAATAAAATAGTTGTGCCACAGTTGAGTATATTTTTGTGTGTCCATTTACCTCTGAAGTTAAAATCAGAAAATGTTTTTTTTTTTCATCGCTCCGCTCTGGTATTTTATTTCGCTCCGAGCTCCGCTCTTGCCCCACTACCGCTCCCAATAAAAAACTTTTTTGTTTACATATCGAGCCCTAACCGCCAAAAAACGTAGGCGACATTTTTTTGAAAATTTTCTTTTTGATACATATACAAATATACACTTCTGAATCCAAAAGAAAACTTAAAAAACATCTAATTTAATTAAGTACAACGGAAATTTATTTAACACAGTTGTTTTCAGTAGCAAAAAAATATAATTTAAGTAAAGTTATTAACTGAACATTTTTTTTTTAATTTTTGTTGAGCTTGGGGCCGTTATTGTTTAAATTTTTTTTGGAAAAACACCAATAAAAATATTTCAAAATAAATCGTTACTAGGGTAGAAAATAACAAAAACAAAATATTAAAAAATTTTTTTAGAAGCTATGGAGCAAATTAATTTGTTTAGCTCTTTGCTTCAGCTCCACCCCACCTAAAATCCTATGCTCCCTGCTCCTTTGCTCCACTCCGGTCCGAAGCTCTGGTTAAAATACATAAAAAGAAAGTAGAAATTTAAACTTTTCAGGTAACCTCCCCAAAAAAAAAAAATTATAAATAATAAAGAAATAAATCCCATCATACTTTAGCTTCACAGTCTATTAATATAAATGAAATTGCGCGTGTCAGAAAATCCAGTAGACAAACACGAAGGTGGGGATGCTAACAAAGCGTACTTAATTCGCGAACAAATTCCAAAGAAGCGTCCACGCCTTTGGTGCAAAATTGTTTTTGTTTTTTTTTTTGCTTTGGTTTGGCAATACAAACTTTTATTTCGCACTACAAGTAGAGCGATAAATGTTAAATCAGCAACGCTGCCACCAACAGCAGATAGTAATATACGCACACCAGCTTCCCTGCCATTCCCTCCTACAGCTATTTGCACAACGATTTCGAAAGTTATTCTACAGGAACTGCAATTCCTCTAGAAACATATGAACATACATACATACATTGTAGGAGAGTGTCGGTGTACATCCCGCTTTTTATGCACTGTGTAGGTGTACCAGCGAGCAGTCTACATACGAAAGTGTTAAAAAAGCGGGAAATGAAATTCGTGCAGCATTGAAGTTTTCTGTGGTTGCTTTTATACATATATTCGCTATTCATTTGCTTCATCAGTTTTCAGCATTGTGAAGAATTATGTACAATTTTAAGTGCGTGCACAAGCTGTGCATTGCACTATTTAATCTGCGAACGTGTACAATTTATTTGCTATTCGCTGGGTTGCGAGTTTAAAAGTCACGCAGCGAAAATTGTGCAAATAATTCGAGTGATGGCCAAAAGTTTAGTGATTTTAGAGAGCAACAAGTGCGCATTGAAGATACACAGATACAGGTTAGACTTGTATATATACCTATGTATATATATATATATTTTTGTATATGAGGTTACCTACATACATAAGTGTTTGTTAATATTGTAGCTTACCTTTGAATAAAAGTCATAAAAAATGATTCAATCAAATGCACCGTTGGAGTGACACGGCGTATACGCAATCAGAACAAAATGCTTGAAAATAAGTACATGTGTATGTATGTATATCTATCTATCTATGCTTTTTTTGCAGTGTTATACTATTTTTTTGGATTCCATAAATGGATAATGCTGTGTTTGATCCAAAATGCGTTTATACGAAAAATTAAAATTTTTTTGCTACCTAAATATTTAATGCACAGAAACCGTATAAAAATATTATTCGCTAATGGAAAACAATATGAGCTAATTATTCGTGGAAACACGTTATAAAAATGCATATATGTACATCAGGGTGGGGCAAAGAAACTGTAAATCGAAAACGAGTTTCTAGCCAGCTCATTTTTAAACGAAAAATTTACTTTTTCTAAAATTTTTAATTTTTTTTTGGTTCTAAACCAGTTTTAACCAGAGTTCATCTTTTGTTGCGACTAATGTATACAAAATGCCCATATATTTGTTTATAACATATTTATTTGGTTTACCAAGAAACTATAATTTTATAGCCTTATTCATAAAAAATTAAGCAGGTTTAAAGCGCTTTAAAAATTGACCGTTTTCATAAATTTTTCAATTTATATAACTTTTTGTGAATAAGACTCTAACATTACAGTCTTTAATTGCCTTATAAGTTGAAGAACAAAACTACCCCGCATCGACAGCGAACAGAATTTTAAACCGAAAAATCGGTAAGTATGAAGATTTGTAAATATTCGTAAAAATACTAATGGATAAATAAACAAACAAAGAAACTAAAATACAGACACTTCATATGCAAAACTTTTAAGAAAAGATGAAAAAAATATTTATTATCGTGAGAAGGTAATTTTTTTCATTTAAAAATGCGTAGGCTTGGAACTCATTTCCGACCCATGGTTTCTTCTACAGTTTCGCTTGGAATTATCCGCAGAATCAGATAAAATTTATTAAAAAAAATGACGCACACTAATGTAGTCATGTAAAAGAAACAAAAATCGAGACACGGCATTTTGACTAGTTTTGTCTATTTTTCTTTTGTTTGTTTAATATTTGTTAATATTCTATTAAAATCTAGTTAACTATATAGAATTAATTAGTAGAACAAAAACAGCAAATAACTTTTCTGAGTGTGCAGTTTAGTATCCCATTAAATGCTGGTATATGTAATTACGTGCACGTTTCAAGAGCATACGAAATCACGTTGATTCTTAAAATTTTTGGTTGGTGTTACTATTTTCTTACACACGAAAAGAAAAATTGTCGAACATATTAACTTTCTAGAAACCAAAATATGTGACACCGTGAGCAAAAAACAATTTTCAAAAATCAACGGTACACTTCAAACTAGGAAATTGTCGTTGTGCCACTTTGTTGATTTATTATAATTTTTGAAAAGTTAGAAATTTGGGTTTACAAGGCTTCGCATTTTGTCGCGCGGTGTAGGACAGGTAAGCATATGAGTTTCTTTATTTTGATGAGGAGACATGGTGATCTCCGATATAGAAGCTATAAATTCTACCATGTGTAAATTATTGCTCTTTTTCACAAAACCCCCTTCAAAATAAAGCTCTCTTTAACACAATTTCGTTTGGAATCCGTATTGCAATATTTCATTAATATAACTTACTAAATTTGATACGACCCCTTTAAAAATATTTTTGAAATAAAGCCTTCTTAAACATTTTTTTGTATGACGACATTATTAATTTACATTGACTTTTAAGCAGGTGGCAACTCTTTTTAAAATATTCGTAATTAACTTTTGAAAAAAATTTAATTTGACTTTTAAACCTCATTTATTGTAAAAATTTAGTGCTACTTATTAATAAAATTGAATTTAAATTTTTAGATAGCAATCCTCTTAAAAATGCTTTCGTAATAAAGCTTGTTGAACTTATAACTAAAAATAAAATTTAACTTTTTCAGCAGGTGGCAACTCTCTCTAAAAAGTATGCTTCATATCAATCCAGTTCCAAATCTAATTTAATTCAAAGAAAGAGCTACAAATATTGTCACACCCGCCCTCACAAACTTTCAAATTTATAATAATAGTAAGATTTCATTTGATTTGTGAACCCAATTGATTTAAAATTTTTAATCTGGTGGCAACTATAGACATATACATGCAGCTTTTGGAATACTTATAGCTTTCCTAAACCCAATCTCGTTTGACAGCCATATAAAATACTACGTTTAACTTGTTAATTGAACTGATTTTAACTTATCGAACAGGTGGCAACCATTTTAAATAATATTTTCGAAAGAAATCTTCCTTGAACCGCTTTCGTTTGTCACCCACATTGTAGAAATATTTTATATAACTTATTAATTAATTGTTTTTAACTTTTGAAAAGGGTGGTAACTCTCTTAAAGCGATACCCCATGTGTTAGTACAGGCTACAGCCTATCTGTATACCAAATTTCATTGATATTTGCGCAGCCGTTTTGGCTCAAAAGAGCAAAAACCTACTCACACACTCACACACTCACTCAGTCACTCATTCACTGACAAACTTTCACATTTATAATATTAGCAGGATTTACGTATGTACATTAGACTGCATCACGAAAAAAAGTTGCGGTTTTTCCGCTGGGATTACTAAAGTTATTATATTTTAAGACGTCCACCAAAATATTTCGTAAAAATATTAAGATTTATTTATTATTTGTTTATGAATAAACATAGTTTCTTAAAGAACATTTTTTAAAAAGTCCCCTCAGAAGACAAATTGGAATAAGCTTAAAAAATCTGCATAAAAATATTTAGAAATCTTTTCAATGGAATCGTAAGAATGAGATTTTTGATGCTGTTTTTTTACTTTTTTCAAAGATTGATTTACGAAAAACTTGAATAACTGGACCAAAAATGTTCTGATTTAGACTTATGGGATCTCAGTAGAAAGGTATTTTCACACCGTTTTTATTTCTGGCCAAAAAAAGCGTAATTCGTGTCCCATCTTTTTTTTCGAATACCAAAGATCTTAATTCAACTTTGAATGAGGTTCGTTTCTCCTACCTTTCTCTTCCATCCTTTGAATAAGTTTATTAGCAAATAAATGAAAAGGGTGAGAAAATACCTTTCCAATGACACCTCTTAAGTCTAAATCGGAAGAGTTTAGGTTCAGTTATTCAAGTTTTTCTTTTACCAATCTTTGAAAAATGCTAAAAACAGCATCATCATTACGATTCCGTTAAAATTTTTTTAATTTTTTTTTTAAATATTTTTATGCAAATATTTTAAGCTTAAGCCGTTTTGTCATTTGAGGGGATTTTTTCAAAAGAAATCTTTAAGAAACTATTTTTATTCATAAAACAAGCCATTTTTGGAGGTATTTTCAAATCGGTCACGCTCACTTAAGTCTTAATATTTTTCCGAAATATTTTGGTGGACGTCTTAAAATATAGTAGATTTTATAATTCCAATGGAAAAATAGTACCGATTTTTTTTTGTATGGGGAGTGATGCAGTCTAATGTACATACATATGTAAGTAGTACTTGCCTACAAGTATGAGTCAATTAAAACATATATGTTCTTATAAATTTCCCATTCTCCGCATTGTCAACCTTTTAGCACTAAATGATCCCCGAGGAGCACTGCTGCGCTTTAGACTATTTCGTAATTTTGTCTCAACTTGAGTGAATATACATACACACCTTTTATAAGTAATATTTACAAAATGCCTGTTATATTATACGACAAATAAACGTCCTCGGCGTACTCCTATTCCCAGATGCTTGGCCAAGAAACCAATTTTGTATAAAATGAAAATTGTATTTTTGTATCAGCGGGACATTTTGGTCAAAGCGAAAATCGAGCGAAAATAAAGTCGCAGCAAAGTATAGAAAAATCAAAGCTTTCCTAAGCTTTTGTTTAAATGTGTTTGTGTGCGGAGAGTTTATTAACTCTGCCCATTTTCCTATTATTGCCCTGTAGATTTAGATATTTTGATTTCCCTGTGGTTTATTTAATATTTTTTTGTTTTGTTTGGTTTTGGTCGGTGAGCAAATTTTACTTGTGTGCAGGTTGCTCTTTGTTGGTATGCAGTTTTTGGATTTGATTTCAGCTTCATATTGAAAATTTACATAAAAAAAGCTTACTCGGTTTTTTTACTCTAATGAAAGTCAATTAACTGTTTTAGATACAAAGCACTACTCTACTCGTGCGGAAATTATTTGGGGATTTTTTTGTTGTTTGGTCTTAATTTATGAAGCATTATTTATTTTTTATGAATGTGGATATAAGTTAATATATTTTCGAAGATATTTAGAAAGCAATTAAAGTATCGAATTTCTCCTCGAAATTTAATTTATACTCTTGTAACTCGAGTCTACATATCGCGAACTTTCTTCAAATTGTATTAGTTCAATACTTGTCGCAAAACAATATTCAAATGTAAAAAAAAAGTCTTTCATAAGATATAAGACAAATGAAGGACAGATGGCAAGATAGTTCGAAACACTTTTATTATTCTAGCACAAATGTCTTAGAAAAAAATATCTCTCATTCACCACTCGTGGTGAAAAGCTATTTTGAGAAAAAGCACTTATATATCGCTTCAACAGTCACGATGGCCGAGTGAGCAGATCACAGACATGCTGTTCGAAAGATCCGAGTTCGAATCTCGTGCAGCGGATTTTTTTCCTTCTTTTAATTTTTTTATCTTTAATTATTTTAGAAGAAAACCATATTTTTTAATTTCATTTCATTTTTAAAAATATGTTTTTTTTTTTATGAATATTTGTTTTACTTTATATATATTATTTTATTTTTTTATAACTTTTGATTGCTTGAAAAGGAAACACATACATGTATATTTTTTAATAAAAAAAATTATTGCTGAAAGGCGAACAGCATAACGCTACGATCTCCGCGTTAGCAGATCTTTCAATTAGTCTTTGCAAAGACAGTAGAGAGCTTTTAAGATAGTTGCCCGAATAGAAAACTGTCTTTCGAAAGAGTGTGGTGAGCTGAACGACAGTTGCCAGCATTGCCCTGTTACTTTACTTTACTATATTTTCTTAACCCTCCCTATTTTGATACCCGCACTGTTATATTGCATTTACTTTATAAATTTAATTGAACAAAATTTTTCAAACAGGTGACAACCCGCTTTAAAAATATTTTCAGCAGTAAACTTTCCTGAATATCTTAAGTCCGATGCCTATATAGGAATATTTAATATACCTTATTAATTAAATTAAAATAAAATTATCAACACAAATATATTTCCGACTGTAAGCCTTCTTAAATTTCCCTCTTTTGACAGCCATATTGCAGTATTTACTTTATTTTAATAATTTATTTTTATTTTTTTTTTTATATATATTTTAAGTTAGACCCCAAACAATACAAGCAAGCATTTGTGTGCAAGCAGCATTTTGAAGCCCAATTACATATGTTTGGAAAATCGACAAAAAAACCCCACCTCTGATCTAAATGCAACCGTCCGTTTCTGAGTGAAAAGGGGTTTCGTACATACGAAAAAAAAAATACATACATACATGGTTACTTCATGGTTAAAAGTCTTCCCGATTAAATCATTCAAATCTTAAGTTTCATAAAAAGTACGACAAGAGGGGTGAATTTATAAATTTGAAAACTGCAAAGTTCTCTCATTAGCCAACTTGAAAGCGCAAATAGAGGCCAAATGCTTCTTTGTACTTGTATGTACGTATCTACAATTAAGTAGCTCATAAAGAAGTTGCAGAAGTTGCTACAAACTTATTCATTAGTAAAAAGGCAAGCGAGGGTTTAAAAAATATACCAAAAAGATTAAAAACAAAAAAAAAAACAACAACTTGAAGTAGGCAAAATGATCAACCTGAAGTGTAGCGAAAAGCGACGACAACAAAGTGCACTTTGTTATTTCACTCATTATGAATTTTGCAAAGTGCATCTTGAAGTGATACTTATGTACATATGTATGTATGTATGTATGTATGTATGTAAGTGCGTACGTATGTGAGGAACCGAGAGAATCAACTTTGAAGTGCCAATACGTGTAATAAGAAGAAAGAAAGAAAGGAAGTGAAGTGAATGGTACATAGATAGTGGAAAAAAATTTTCAGCATATGAAAATATGGCAACTAGTTGAGTTTATGTTATACTTATGTGCTAAGAATTGTTGTGAAGTGATAAAAGTGCATATGAGTTACGACAGTTGGAAGACGTCTCTGCCCGGCTGGGTGACGACCTCGAGAAGTCTATGGCTGACATCACCGCCGTACAAGAAAAACGCTGGCTGCGGCAAGTGCTCTCTATTTCCAAAAGAGAGACTTCGCCGCCCAGTGCCTACCTAACGTGGGTCTCTCTTAGTCGTTGAAGCAGTTCCTCTGCATTTATTGGAAATTGTATTCTGATGATGACATTCAGGGGACGGAAGTTAGTGCTGTTGACAAGGTTTCCCCTGTGATTGTCAGTCCATACAGTGTCGGGTCGTGCTGCAGTTCGGGGAAATGCCTCCTGATGTGTTTGTCCAGGTACTTGCATCTGTAGCAAACGGAAATAGAACTGCTTGCTCAGTACGATATTTTTCTGCCTTACTTAGAGCATCTCGGCCTCACTATGAAGGTGATGTTCAGTCGACATCAGAAGATACCCCATGGTTGTGCGGAGTGCTGTATTGCGGAAAGTCTAAAGCTCCGTCCTCTGCGTCCTTCTTCTTCGCTGTGATCAAACGACTGCTCCATAGTTTAGAACCGGCAATCGAACCCAGTTCAGACCAGTGAAGCTATTTAGTAGTTGTATGTCTATGTTCTTTGAGTGTCCGCATTTGGAGTGGTGTTTCCTGCGACTTATGCTAAAGCTGCAATGTAAAGTAGCGGAAATTTGGTGACGGATTTGCGTAGTGGGAGAGACGCTTCGTCAGCAGATACTATTGTTGTTGTTGTAGCGGTTTCTCAACCTTGCCTAGATCGGTTTGTCCCTCAATTGTTATCCACAAGTACAACTAAGGGGACACTAAGCTAGTGAGTAACTACCACTGGGTTGGTCCAAAGGGACAGGGGCGTTAGTTGAGTGGGGTTTTGGGGAATTTTTAATTTTCCTCGGTTTGCTGGTTTTGTCTATAAAAATTACTGACGAATGGCGACCAATATCTTCTAGTAGCGTGTAGTGGTTGCCGGTGTCAAACGCACTTGACAAATTCACAGGGGCGGTTTCCCAGGTTTAAGCAGTGGGACCACTCTTCCCGTCCCGTTTTCCCGTTATATGGAACGATGAGAGTGGACATGGAAAAATTGAGAACCTTGGTGAGATGGTCTACTCCCGCAGGATCCAATTTTTTCAGCATCAGCATGCATATTCCGTCGGATCCAATGGATTTGGAGGCTTTCATCTTCCTGATGGAGGAAGTATCCTCGCTGGTGAAAGCAAGACACGCACTAGGTTTTGGCAGTTTGTGCAGCCTTGAAATGCCGGCTAAAATACCTCGCGCATTGCTCCGGGTCTGACGAATCACGGCCACCTAAAGATATTTCCACTCTGTCATCGCGCTTCATCCGGTGGAACAGTGACCTCACGGTTCATCAAAGTAACTCACACCAGAGGTGAATTACAAGTATTCAGGTATTCTTTCCACGTCTTCCGCTTATGTATACTCCCAAGATTCCGAATCTTCGAGTTGATATCCGTAATACGGGGATTTGCGGAATCGGCCTGAGGACAGCTGCTTCATCTGGAAAGTTCGGACGTGACAAACCTGCGGAACATAAGTTCACCTACATGAACGTCGGTTGGTGTGGGAAGGGCAGAGAAGGTGCTTTATATAACTTCCGCGAAGACGTTCCAATCAGCTCTGGCAAAGTTGACGAAGGTTCGGTGTTCCGTGGAAGCACAGTCAGTAGGTTTAGCGCTCGAGATGACTATGGGCAGATACGGTCGTTCACCCCGGAGGACGAACGTATTGCCAGAATTCCCACGCCCCACCGAAGAAAACGACAAGGCGACTGTCGTATTTGGTGATTTCAGTGTCAGGGCGGAACAGGGTGGGATCTTCGACCAAACCGTCGGAAAAGGTGTGCATCCACAACGAAACGCCCTATAAAGGACTGAGGTTGATCGACTTCGCCGGAACCCGAAACATGGTAGTATGCAGCACTAGGTTCTGGCATAAGATAGATCAAGCTACATGGATGTCTTTAGATCGAGAAACGAGAAACAAATCGATCAAGTTCTGTTGGACGGAAGGCATGTTTGCAGTGTTTTGGATGTAGGTACACTTCGAGGGCCAAAAGTAGGCTCGGGGTACGTAAACGGCAAAAAATGAGAGCCAACAAATGCAAGGAAAGCTCTCCGTCGAAGAACTGTAATCACACAAGATGGTCAGCTTATCTGCCATTCGTCTACCACAAAAGATCCCAGAAAGCGCACTTCATTAAACCATCATATTCAAACAGTGAAGCCACATTTCACGCGCATAACGTACCGCCGGTGAAGAATTAGTCGGATTTCGCCGAGTCCGAAAGAACAACTGGCACGCTGAGGAATACCATGAAGCTGCAGAGAATAAAGATGCCGCCTACAGGGCCACGCTGCGATCGGACGCAACGCGAGGTGTGTGAGACCAATATCAGGAACTGAGAGGGCAGCGAGACGTATTTGCGAAAGGTTTCAAGGTCAGCGCGAACTTCAGTAAGAACCACGCCAATCTAGTGACCGATATCCAGAATATACACAACTAAATTGCGGAAGGAACTGTTTCCCAAACCTATTGATTGGTAACATCACTAAAACTGAAGCGATTTCCCACTATCTCGACTAAGAGAAGCAAAGCTGCAGGAGCTCACTGCCCGCCTCCTGAGGAATTCAAGTATTGTAGCAAGTAGTTGAGTTGAGGTCGACTGCTATGCAGACTCCTTAAAAAGGTGTCGCCACCATATGCGCAAACTACAAAAATTGAAATATTCGCAACGTGACCAGTGGCACTATACAGGCTTATAACTTTACGCCCGAATTAGCTGTTAAAAATATTTTAAAAATTTTTTATTTGCTTTAGAGATATTGTGGCAAAAAACTATTATGTAAGGCAGTTTAATTTTGTGACTAAAAACTTATTCCAATTTGCATTCCCTGATAGGCAAACGTGATTATATAAATGCGTGCATGCGAAGAACTGCCCGTGTATACATATTTCCACTGCTCCTGCTGCTGTTGCTGCTAGAAAGTTATGGCCTGTTACTTGCAAGTGCGGATATAGTCTGCAAAAATTTTTCAATTAGGCCAAAAGCGGAAGCAGTCAAGTGGTGGAGGCAAGAGCGCCACAGTCGGATTTTATACTCAAAAATCCGTAAGGATTACTCCTACTACTTTTACTTCTTCCACTGCTACGGTAGATGTAGATGTTGCCACGACCAGCAGGCATTGCTTAATTCCCACATGAAGCATTGTTTTCATTTACTTCTGCTGGCGAATGTACGAACTACTTTTTCACTACACTGCACTACGCCACGTTCATACTTGTGTGTATTTGTAGTGAGTGCAAGGTTGCGTATACGCTCGGTTGAGCCTGTTGTTTGCAAATCTGGTACTTACTCGCTCACAAGCTTGAAGACCTACTTAAACGTACTTCGTATTTGGCGTTTCTGAAATGTTTTTTTTTTTGTTTTTAGCAAGTCCACAAGCAACGGCAGTCATGCTTATGACATTAACCTACTCGCCCACTCACTTCGTATTAGAGGATACTGCATTTTTTTTCCAACTAATATTTGCTTTTGCGCATTCACTTATTTCGCACGTTATCTATCTAGTTCTAGTTTCTCAGCTATTCAAGCCACCTATACTGCCGTCTTCCGTTGCATGCCTGCAACTACTCCGCCAGCAGTGGCGCCTGTGGTGGTTGCGGTAGCCTATCCGTTGCTTCACGCCTACTCACGCGTAACCAGTCTCTAACGCGTTGTAGTTTTGAACGCTGCCCTTGCTGCAGAAGATTTCGTCCGTTGGTTTTTTTCCTTTTCGCTTCGTTGTGTTGGTGGTTATGACGCGTCTGTGGTCCCGCTGTGACCACCTGGCGTCGCAAGCGTGGCGCAGCTTGCAAATTGTTGCGATTCCAATGGTAGGTGAGCATTAGCAGACCGTGAGCGAGCAGGCGTGTGTAGGCGTCACTTAAGTCATTCTCTTGGCTATCCGCCACACCGAGCCTGATGGGGCATGGAATGTGCATTTTGGCGATACTTGGATGGCGGATGGTTGTCGACTGCCTCGAAGCCCGTCAAGCGCTGAATTTCGTTGAAATCCAGCCTTATGCTATCTTTGATTATACTATTTTCATCATTCAGTTGGCCTTAAAGTGGCGAATTCCGTAAATTCGAAAATGGATATTTTTGAACGGAAAATTTTGAAGCCGAAAATTTTATTGCTTGTTATTATTTTGATTCAGAAATGTGAATGATGAATTTTTTTTATTTTTATTTTTTTTTGCCGCTCAGCAAAGATGAAATTTTTTGCGAGGAGTGCTGAATTAATAATTTTGCTAGCTGAGTACAGACATGCAATTGAAAAGATTTTTTTTCTGCAAGCCAGTAGCGTTTTCTACATTGAAATTATATTTCTTATAGTCTAGGTAGTGTATGTCAACTTAGCCAGGGGCGAAAATATTTTTTTTTTTGTATTTAAGTTTTCAGCTGATGGTCACTTGGCCGCCTATAAGCCACATAAAAAAAATCCTGATCAAAAATACATATATTGCTTTGACCAATATATTAGGTTGTTACATTACGCAAATTGAGTCTACACTAACAGAATCTTTATGCGTTTTTCTTGTAAAGACTCTACACTTGCATTTGTATGTAAAAACTTATTAAAACCCTTCGAAGTTTGTACGTGAAAATCCTTATACTTCTGTTGCATTGCCAATTCAATTCATCAAAATTTGCTATGTTATTTGCAGATTCCTTACTTTGTTGCTGTTTCAACATTTTTCGTAACTGTAGCCAAATTGGAAAATGTTGCATTAACTTTTACACTTTTGCAACTGCTTAACCACACAAACATAAAAGTGGCGCCACTCACGCACTCGAATAAATATATACATAAATAGATAGTAAATTCATACACACACACATACCAGAAGCCGTTGCAGTGTTGCACATTTATTTTATAAAAAAATAATGTTGCAGACTGTACATACCTATATATGTACATATGTGCATATCAAAATGCCTGTGGAGCGCACCAAGTAAAAGTCAGACGCAAAAGTAGCAGAAAAAGCACTGTTATGGCGGTAAAAATGCAGGAGTTTTTGGTTGACTTGCTCGTTGGTTAGTTGGTTGGCTGATTTCTTGTTGCATGCGTGTGAAGTGGAGCGGAGTGAAGTGCGAAGTGAAGCGTGCCAAAGTTGTGTTTGTATGTGTGTGAAATAGTGTGGACCACATGCTGATGCCAACCGAATGGATATGATTTTATAAAACCAATGGAGAGGCCCTCCTGATTTAAATGTTTTCTTTGTCAGTAATTTTTTTTAATTAAATCGTTCATTTCTAAGAGTAAAAAAATTAACTAAAATTAATTAAAAAAATTCATTAAAGTAAATTAAATAATTATTTCACCCAAAACTTTGCGAAAAAGAGGCCATTTGGGACTCTTTTTGTTTGAAGTTTTTCATTTTCAAAACATTTTTGTACTACAAAATCGAAAAATCTTCAAACCCGTGTTTCTAAATGAACGTATATAAAATTTCTGAATTATAATAGGGGTCTTCATCAAAAGTGATAAACTCTTGACAAACTTGATAAAGTGATAAATTTAACATTTTGATAAATGAACTGTCAAATTTGTATGCAAACCTATTTAACCAAAGTTTATCACTTTATCAAATGACTTTGGAGGATAAATGTATAAATTTCAGAAAAATTCAACCCTTACAGGTTGCCAGGTAGTCGCTTTTGCTACAAACACATAAAAGCAAAAGAACACAGTGGACGAGGTAAGAATGAAACGTAACTAGCCATATAAGTTAAATAATAAAAAATTTTGAGCAATTATTTACCAAGGTGCGTTCATGAGAGAATGCGGACAAACTGATAAATTTAAGCAATTCATCCCTTTATCACTTTTTATGAAGACCCTTAATATAAAATTTGGATTTCCAAAAACCTTACTGATCGATTTTCTTGAAAATTGTTTCTAATAAAATGTTACTATTTCCCCAATTTTTAAGCTTAATACAGTAGAAGTAGTAGTTCTCTACATAATTGCAGTGGATTGTGCTATGTTATGCTATGTCTTTTTTTTGGAAAATCGATATATCGAAAACGGATGGAAAAAAAATTCAAAATTGGTACTAAGTGTAACATCAAAAATTATGAAAAGTTTCAAATAGTATCCGAATCGGGCTGGAATGTCCCATTAGTAATTTTGTACACATATTAAGATGCGTCACAAAAAAAAAAAAATCATAAAAACTGAAACTTTTAAGAAATAGTTTTATCATTAAATGCCTTGTGATGATCGAATAGTTTAACGTCAATATTTTTGAAGTAATGGAGTAGTAAAGTAACATTCGTTTCGACAATGCCCTATTTCAGAATTTTATTGAAAACCACCTTACCTCAAAATTTGGTTGAAGAACGCCCTATCTCACTTAAAAATGTATTGAAGATGTGCTGAAATAGGGCGATTTTGAATCGGCAGCTGAGGTAGGGCATTTTGTTAAACAAATTTTGAAATTGGGCGTTCTTGAAAAGTTTCTTGAGATAGGGTGTTTTAGAACTGGCTGCCGAGATAGGTCGATCTTCTACTCAGCAGTCGATATACAGTGAGTTGAACCAAACAAACCTAGAAAATGACCCCAGCAGCAGTGCACAGTGTTCTATTTTGGGGAAAAATAGACAAAATCAAATATCTGGAGAACGAGAAAGGATAGCGAAATAAATGTAACGGTTTATGAAACCTTTAAAATGGAGATTTCAGCAAAAATAGTCTCGTTGAAAAAAATTGTCACCCCGGCCTTTAATAATTTTTTTTCAAAAATAGGTTTTAATTTTTATTTTATTTTTTTTTTATCTAAAGCCAGTATGCAATATTTTTTTTTGTCGAAATACATACATATTTTTGCTGTTCTGGCATCAAGAAATCCATTTCCATGGTCGCAAAACCCAAAAAATGCATTTAAAATTTTCCTTTATATGTTCATGGCATGCTGCTTTTAGATCAAAAATAGAAAAAAAAAAGAAAATTTTACTTCTTATACCTTCAAATATAAAATTTTAGATTTTTTTGTATTTTTTACCTAAAAGCAACCTGAAATGAACAATTTAAAAAAAAAATTATATCTAATAATAAAACTGAAATATCTTTTTCCAAATAGTTCAGAGCACTAACTTTTCAATTAGTTTTTTTTTAAATAAGAGCGCTAATAAAATTTAGAAAAGGCTGGTTGAACTCGATTTTTGAATTTGTATTTGTTTATATTAAATTTTGTTTAGTGCAAAGTAGAGAGGAAGTATCATTATTGTAGAAAATCTAGGAGAATGCCTGTTAATAAATATTACATAATATAAACTAGCTAAAAACATTTATAGGGTTCCCCTAAAACGAAAAAAATTGCAAATTGTTAAAATTTATAAAAGGATTTTCACCAAACTTTCAAAATTTTCTTTCAGAAATTTTGGAAAAATTTTCGGTATGCACTTTTATATCTTAATAAATTATAGTGTATTTAATAAGCTACAAGTTTCTAGTTGCGTTGACTTTTATACATTTTTGTTGCTGACATTTCGAGCACACTTCAGGCAAAAAATTGCTACCAGCGTTAGAAAAAAAATTTTAGATCAACGCGCATGCTTAGCCACTTACAACTTACACATAATGATATATATTAAAATAAAATGGGTGTTTCATTTAACAATCCAGTGATCGAATTCAAGTGAAGTGCGAACTGCTCTGAATAGATTAACAAATCCGTGATAATATAATTTCGTATGAAGCTAGTGGCACCCTAATGTACATACTTGGGTATGGGTATTGCACGCAAATTGTGTGTTTGCTACTTGTAAGGCTGCTGTCCTCTTGGCCAGGCACAGTTGGAGATTTTGCCATATTTTATTCCAGATTTTTTTTGTATCCTTCTTTTTATGCAGTAGAATAAATCAAAGGATGTATATGTACATGTTCTTGTTGTACATGGTATTACATATATATAGATATGTACATTTTTTGAGTAGATTGTCTTCGAAAGTGTATTTATTTATTTTTGCATATTTATATATACATATATGTGCGTATGTATTTTAATATACGTTTACATGTGAATACAAAAATGTATGCAAACATTTTAATGAAATTCTTATTCTTAAATATTTCTGTGTAAACATGTACATACATGCTTCCCCTGCAGAAAAAAATTGTCAAGTGATCAAAAATAACCAACTTGTGGTTAGTTTTTTGTGGGTTAAAAAAAAAAAAACAAAATTCATATAACTTGTAGTTACCTACAAAAAGCTAACTGAAAAGAAGTTGAAAAGTAATGCAGACGTAATCCGGAGATTTTATTCTTTAAACAAGTTTTTATTTAAATATCCTCATACAAATTTTACTTTGTATACACTTTCCTTCTGCACTTCACAAATACTTTCTCGAATTGAGGACAAATCACTGTACTATCAATTTTTAGATATGTCTGACGGAGTTCGAATATGGGACCACCTACAGCGGAATATGTAAAAAAAATATGTAATGTAATAAAATAAGAAAAGTAAATAAGAAAGTGAAAAATGAAAAAAAAAATATTTTGTTTTTTATATTGATATTTTATGTCCAAAAGTAGTTAGTTACAAGTTAGTGGACATCTAATGCAGACTTTTTCGCGGTCATCGCCATAGAAAATAGTTAGCTTTCCTCAAAGAAAATATACAGATAATAGTGAGCTTTCTAATCAACTTCAAGTTAACTTTTAGTTAGACACATTTCCCGCAGGGTCCCTGCTTTTTATAAATGCAGATTCATGCAGTCGTTGTACATATGCATGTATGTACGTACATACACTTACACTTATAGTGTATATGTGTAGGCGTGCGAGTGGTAAAAGTGCAAAAGTTCTTGAAAACTGGCAATCTGACTATTGTTGAAATTTATATGCTTCTCTGCTTTTGCACAAGTGCATTTCAAACATACTCGGCATTACTTAAGTGAAGCTAATCTAACTTTATGTAACTGGTATTTTTAAGAATTGCATTTAAGTGTTGCTAACTTGGATGAAATTAATTTTTAATAAGAATTTTATTGGATTTAACAAAATTTAGTGAACACTTTGCTAGTTACTCGGACTTTTAACTGACATATTTATATACCTACACAAATGTATGTAGTTATACTTATCATTTATTTTTTAGTTAAATAAAGTGAAGTATGCATTTTAATTAAAATGGAATTCAACTAAAAGCTGCAAATGCCATTTGAAGTGCTACAATCTGGTATATATATGCACATGCATTTGTTAATCAATTATCCATTTTGAAGTGTAAGCAAATAATAAAATTGCAAACAAACTGCTTGCTTTCAAACTGCATAATAAAGCAAGAAAGTAGTTGAACGTAAGAGATTTGTGGTGAAAGATTTCCGAGATATTAAAGATTTTATTTATTAAACATGCAACGTTTTAAAAATTACATGCATCAATGAAAGGTTTTGGCGAATTTTATGAAAATCTTTGATTTACATATAGCCGGTTTCAACAGCAAATTGAAATGGAAAATGATTTTATTTCTGTCAATTTCCATATAAAATTCAAAATTTTAAATAGTAAATCTGCTGTCAGAACATCTCGATGTTTAAACATTCTAAAAATAGAATATCAACAAAAACCAACAACCACATGATCAATTCTAAATAGCAGTAAAATAGTTGCCCTTGATTGTAGTTGGGTTGACATACTGACTTAGCTCAATGGTTTTTTATTATTTATTTATTTATTTTTCTGGGATCACGCCCTTGAAGAAGGAAACTACTAGAAGAAGAAGGAAAGTACTATACCGGCATAGCAGTATGCCCGACCTTTAGCATCGCGGCTGCAGCTACGCACTAAAACCTCTTCACAAACCACAAACTCTCCCGTGGAACTGCCACTGAACGTACCACTTCACGACAGGGACCGTAACAGTTACAACTTTTTATTAAAAAAATCATTCTTAACAATTATTTTTTTACTTTTATTTAACAAACCCTTAAATAACAATTTTTTCTGATTTTTCTTTAATAAATCCAAAATACCAATTAATTTTGATTTTTATCTAAAAAATATGCAAATAAGAGTTATTTTTGATTTTTAAATTATATATCTTACATAACAGTTATTGAATATATTTATTTATTTATTTTTTTATCTCTTTTATAAAAGTCATCAATATAAATCTGTCACAGACTTTTATTTTTAAAATCTTGCTTATAAAAGTCATTTGTATAAGTCGTAGTAAATTTTGGTTCTCCAACGCTTTCTTAACTGCAAAAAATTATAATGATTTCTATGCGTATGATTTAAAAGATAAAAGCCGGTGATTGATTTTTATTGATGACTTTTATAAATAAAAATAAAAATAATAAAAAATTGTTATCTAAGACGCATAGCATAGTGATCAAAAATAACTGTTATCTACGGGTTATTTATATAAATATCAAAAATAATTGTTATTTTGGATTTGTAAAATAGAAATTAAAAATAATTGTTATTTTTTGAAATTTTGCATAAAAATTAAAAATAAAAATTTATTTTCAAATTTGGTTCTCGGTGAAAAAAAAGCCGATTGGTATGTATCACTTAGTTGTAGAACATTTCCTTCATAGTGAATTTTTCAATAACTGTTATGTTCGGTCCCTGCTTCACGGGGTTGTTTGGCCCAGATTCTCCTTACGTATTTTTCCCTTATTCCTATGCACCTCGAACAGTACGGGGAGTCGTTATGCGCAAGTCTAGTGAGATACTCACGATAAGGATCGTGGATCGAGAGAAACTGGATTAGATGAAAATTACACTCTCTGTGAGACCTATTCAGCGATTGTTCAACATTGAGGATAAGCTTGTGGGTCCACCTCCCATTTTCTGCCAGCTTACCTTATGACGACTTATTTATTCTGTAGCTATTATATTTTGTGTTAGGCCATCGTTGTTCTCGGACTTACAAGAAAATGCTTCCTGCATTTGAATTGCGCATGCAAATACAAATTCAATATAAATAACTGTTGCTATTACTTAGTGAAACCATCTAACAATTTTGTATGAAAAATTGCAACCCTTCAGGTTAAAAGCATACATATAATTATGTGTGTTTGTACGTTTACAAGTATATACATATTTAAAATATGAATTATTCCACGCCTTCCACTAATTTTATTCTTCCTCGAATTACTGCATTCAAATTTGATTATCGAAAGCACTCTTTGCCGTGACGAAGCACATTTATGCTAATTCTTGTATATCTTTTTATATCAAATTGTATTGCACCATATTTTCGTTAAATTCGTAAATTATTTTCTCGGCTTTGCATTTATATTTTGCGAAACCAAAATATGAAATTGTTTTTTGTCGCGCAATTTCGTACCCACCACTTACCAGTTCAGGCTTAAGAGCAAAAAAAAAAAGAAAAAGTAACAACAACAAATAACCCAAACTCGAGACGACAATAAATTTTGCAATTTTCGTTTACAATTTTGCCTCCAAGTACGAATAAAGTACAAAAAGAAAATATTTATATACACGAAATAAATAAATAAATATACATACATATAAAAAGCCTTGTAAAAATGGGCAATTTGGCAAGGCCAAGCTGAGTGCGCCTGATGTTGACTTTGCATGCACGGATCTCATATTTTAACACAACACGCTGGCTCTCACCGCAAGGCGTTGCATTTTACAATAAATCTAATGCGTTTATTGTTTATTCTTGTTGGTTTGTTACCGTATTTACTTCCATACATTTATACTCAATGTTACGTTGTGTATAGCGTTCATTGCGCTCACCGAAGGTCACCTATGAATCTTAATGCATATTTATATAGACTAGTGTTCGCCCAGCGGTTGAAATTCAACCGATAAAATTAAGGATAGTTTATGTAAGTTGAATGAGCTAAAATAACATTACTTGGAATGGGTTAAGTGGAGGGGAGTTTAGCTTAGTACTTGGCATAACATAACATAACCATAACATAAGAATAAATAACATAACATATGAAGCATAACACACCACACCATAACATCGCACACTCTTCAGTTGTAATATTTCCTTTTTATCCCTTTTTTCACCTCTATCTAAATCTTATTTATTTTGGTTCATTTTATGCCAAATGATGTTGCCTTTGATGCCACATCAAGTGATATCATGTCATGTGGTGAAATTGGGTGTGGTGAGCTGCGGTGTGGTGGAATTGGGTGTAGGAGTTACGGTGTGGTGAATTTAGGTGTGGTGGATTCAGGTGTGGTGAGTTAAGTTATGGTGAGAAAGTTGAGGTGTGGTGAATTAAGGTGTGGTGAATTTTGGTGTGGTGAGTTGAGGTGAGTTAAGGTGTGGTGAGAAAGTTGAGGTGTGGTGAATTAAGGGTGGTGGATTTAGGTGTGGTGGATTTAGGTGCGGGGGTTAAGGTGTGGCGAGTTGAGGTGTGGTGAATTTAGGTGTGGTGAATTAATGTGTGGTGAGCTCAGGTGAAGTAAGTTTTTAAGTTAAGATGATTTAAAGTTAAGGGGTTATGATTTTTATCCTTATCTTCATCTTCATCTTCATATCCACCTTCGTTTGTATTTAGGTTTCTTTACTTTTATTCTAATCTTTGCCTTTATCCCTTTCTTCTTCTACATATTCAACTTTACCTTCTTCCTTGCATGAATCTTAATCTTCGTAAATCTGATTTCTAAACTGCTGCTTAGCAGATTTCTTTAATTCAGTATCAATATTAAAGCAATGTCATTGATGCCACATAAAGTGATATCATGTCATGTGGTGGTTTGCGATGTGGTGGAATTGGGTGTGGGAGTTACGGCGCTGTGAATTCAGGTGTGGTGGGCTTAAGAGGTGCGGTGAGTTTAGGTGTGGTGAATTTATCTGTGGTGAGTTTAGGTGTGGTGAATTTAGGTGTGGGGAGTTAAGATGTGGTGAGTTGAGGTGTGGTGAGTTAAGGTGTGGTGAGAAAGTTGAGGTGTGGTGAGTTACGGTGTGGTGGATTTAGGTGTGGGGGGTTAACGTGTGGTGAGTTGAGGTGTGGTGAATTAAGGTGTGGTGAATTTAGGTGTGGTGAGTTGAGGTGTGGTGAGTTAAGGTGTGGTGAGAGAGTTAAAGTGTGGTGAATTACGGTGTGGGGGTTAAGTTGTGGTGTGTTTCATCTTCATCTTCGTCTTCATCTTCATCTTCATCTTCATCTTCATCTTCATCTTCATCTTCGTCGCCTTGGTCTTCATCTTTATCTTTTCCTTTATCCTGATCTAAATATGTCCATTCTTTTCTTCATTTACATATTCACCCCCACCATTGTTATTAGGTTAGGTATTTAAATTTTCCTTCCTCTTTGTCTTTATATCTAGGTTTCTTTACTTTTATTTTAATTTGTGTATTTATCACTTTCTTCTTCTCCATACTCAACTTTACCTTCTTCCTTGTTTGAGTCTAATCTATTCATGTACATACATACATACATTTTATTCCTGAACTGCTGCTTAGCACGTTTCTTTAATTCGCTATCAATATTAAAGCATACATTTAGGGGGCATTTCCGCCCCAACCATGTACATGTGTGCATTGGTATTGGTGTGACTTTTGAATTGATTTTTTCGCTCTATTTTAAACTGATTTGAAGATTTAAAAATTGCCTGCACATCAGCATCAAAATACCTTTCTAATGATATATAACTGTTTATACCTTAGAAGTATAGTTTAGCCGTAAAAGGGGTGTAAAGGAAACATGATTGCCTATTTATATAATGATAAGTAGTATATAAAAACGTGCATAAATACATATGAATGTTTACAGTTAGTTCTTAACTTAATTGTAAATATGTCTACAAATCATTTGCCAATAGATTGGTGAATGGCTTAGCGACCTGATATAACGGGTGATTTTTTAAGAGCTTGATAACTTTTTTTTTAAAAAAAACGCATAAAATTTGCAAAATCTCATCGGTTCTTTATTTGAAACGTTAGATTGGTCCATGACATTTACTTTTTGAAGATAATTTCATTTAAATGTTGACCGCGGCTGCGTCTTAGGTGGTCCATTCGGAAAGTCCACTTTTTCGAGCATTTCGGCCGGAATAGCCCGAATTTCTTCGGAAATGTTGTCTTCCAAAGCTGGAATAGTTGCTGGCTTATTTCTGTAGACTTTAGACTTGACGTAGCCCCACAAAAAATAGTCTAAAGGCGTCAAATCGCATGATCTTGGTGGCCAACTTACCGGTCCATTTCTTGAGATGAATTGTTCTCCGAAGTTTTCCCTCAAAATGGCCATAGAATCGCGAGCTGTGTGGCATGTAGCGCCATCTTGTTGAAACCACATGTCAACCAAGTTCAGTTCTTCCATTTTTGGCAACAAAAAGTTTGTTAGCATCGAACGATAGCGATCGCCATTCACCGTAACGTTGCGTCCAACAGCATCTTTGAAAAAATACGGTCCAATGATTCCACCAGCGTACAAACCACACCAAACAGTGCATTTTTCGGGATGCATGGGCAGTTCTTGAACGGCTTCTGGTTGCTCTTCACTCCAAATGCGGCAATTTTGCTTATTTACGAAGCCATTCAACCAGAAATGAGCCTCATCGCTGAACAAAATTTGTCGATAAAAAAGCGGATTTTCTGCCAACTTTTCTAGGGCCCATTCACTGAAAATTCGACGTTGTGGCAGATCGTTCGGCTTCAGTTCTTGCACGAGCTGTATTTTATACGGTTTTACACCAAGATCTTTGCGTAAAATCTTCCATGTGGTCGAATAACACAAACCCAATTGCTGCGAACGGCGACGAATCGACATTTCACGGTCTTCAGCAACACTCTCAGAAACAGACGCAATATTCTCTTCTGTACGCACTGTACGCATTCGTGTGGTTGGTTTAATGTCCAATAAAGTAAACTGAGTGCGAAACTTGGTCACAATCGCATTAATTGTTTGCTCACTTGGTCGATTATGTAGACCATAAATCGGACGCGCGAAACACATTTCGAACCGAACACTGATTTTGGTAATAAAATTCAATGATTTGCAAGCGTTGCTCGTTAGTAAGTCTATTCATGATGAAATTTCAAAGCATACTGAGCATCTTTCTCTTTGACACCATGTCTGAAATCCCACGTGATCTGTCAAATACTAATGCATGAAAATCCTAACCTCAAAAAAATCACCCGTTATTTAAATGGGCCCAGGCCACATTACTACAATCTAATGCTTGGAAACGCAAGCAAGGACGCAAGAACATTATCTCAACTAGATTGCCATTCGAAAACTTGCCTACAAAATAGAGGTGTAAAACGGTAGTCCCTAACCCAGTGTGGCCAAGATACCTTCGGCCTCCCCAATGAATCCTAAAACGGTCTTAGTAGGTGAATTCTTTATGACAAAGGATTCAATCCTTGAAGCTTTTAAATGGATCAATCTTTGTCTCGCTAAAGCCGGACGGTAACATAAAATATGCTCTGAAGTCGCATCATCTTCAAGGCCGATCCGGCATTTTGACTCTGTGGTCACACCGATTCGCTGCGAGTGGAATCGCAATCGGTTGTGACCAGACAGGTATCGAGAAAAAAGCCTGATGCCGTTTATATTTTCTAAAATAATATCCTTGCTTTTGCACAGAGCCTGGCCTGTCTATGGCTACCACCGCTCCCCAGTATTTACTGCATTCAGACTGTGCCCACTCAGTAATTATGGAGGACCATTTGAGACTTTTGAGTCTGTTCTGCCCTTTCCAAGTTGAATAAGGAAGCAAAGAGAATGGATCTTTTGGTAAACGAGGACAAGACGAAGTACCTGCTGTCATCAAACTAACCATCAGCGGATTCGTGCCTTCGCAGCTACGTCACTGTTGACAGTTATAATTTCGTGAACGTGGAGAATTTCGTTTACTTGGGAACCAGCATTAACACCGATAATAATGTCAGCATTGAAATCCAACGCACAAGTGCTACTTGGGACTGAGTAGGCAATTAAGGAGTAAAGTCCTCTTTCGATGTATGAAAACCTTACTCTATAAGTCACTTAACATGTCCGTGTTGGTATATGACGCAGAAGCTTGTACAATGACCAAATCCGATGAGGCTGCTCTTAATAAATTACTAAGTAGTTGCCCTCGAAGAATTCACTAAATCCTTTTTAACAAGTTCCAGCATGCGGCCGTGCTCCTGTACCAACGTACTTATATATATAAGAATACATATTTATAGCTGTTAAACAGTTCTGTTTAAATGCCAAGTAAATTCCGCGTGCCCAATCGAGTGACATTCCAATATGTCCCTTGCACCTTCCGTGTAGGAGAAGTACCAAAGGGCGACATTGGTGTTTCCGCCCGAGGTGTCCGTACAATCAGCCAGACAACCAATTGGCCAGACAAGTCAAACTTTAATGCAATGCAGACGATGTGACAATGCAACAGCAACAGAAAAGCTGAAGGCAAAAATATTTAGTTACAGTCACGGTCAACTAATTAATAACGAAAAGCCAGTTTGAGTTGAGATATGATATGCTTTTAAAGCAAAGTGAAGTTATTTTATAACTAAGGATAAATACTTTGATTAAAAAAGGTAAATATATATGATTTATTTTGGAACGCATGTCGGGCAGCTTTTGTTTGGTTTGGAGACAAACCGTTTTTGGTGTTGTGCCATCGTTCGAACGGAACAAAATATGACATCAAAGATAGCACAACGCCGAAACAGGTTTGACTTCAAAACAAATACGACAAGAGATGACGGAAATTCGTTCCAAAATAAATCATCTTCCCACCCTGATGGAAAAATCCACCAACACCAATAAGTAAATACATATCTTTACCCGAAATTTAGGTTTATCAGCAAACCTAGTTCTTGTAGCAATAAGTTTTTGATAACTTGACCGTAGCTGTACGTATGTATATAACATTTTTTAAGTATCACAACTAGACATGATATAGATAAGTTAAAAAGGTAGAAAAAAGTTTTTGGCGTCGAATGTCGCTGCCAACACATAAATCACTACAGAGATGTACAAATGTGTCTCGGAAAACAGAAAATAGAGAACGTGACTATTTAGTAGCGAGCCAAACAAGTAGGGAAAAGACGGTGAGCACGAAAAAGTGTAAGAAAAAGATACAGTTTAAATTGTGTGTGGGCAGAATAAAGGAAGACTAAAGGACGACTCTAAAGAAAGTAAGCAAAACTTATGCAGTGTTAAGCCGAAAAATGGCTTGAACTAAGAATAAAAACAAAAAAACGAAAATAGAAGAAAAACCTGAAAAATAACCGCCTGCCAGTAGACATTTAGAGCCAACAGGCAATAAGCCAGCCAAGTAGACCATAGCAAGGAAGGTGAGCGTTCAAGGTTTAAGGTGTCAATGAAGTTGTCTGCGGATGCTAAGCGGCGTGACGAAACTGATGTAAGTTAGGCGCCAACCAGAGAGGGTGGTATGAAGAGAAGAAAAAAAAAAAAAAAAAAAAATTCAGAATTTAACTAATGATGCTACGTTGTCTAACGCCATTTTTCATTTTCTTTGTCGACTATTTTCACTGTCTTTCGCTTTTTTTTTATTTTAGCGCACTTACACTTTACAAATTTTCCATTTACATCCTCTGCATTTATGTACGCTGACTTATTCGCCAGGTATTCGAGGTGATTTGCACACACTGCTAATTGTAATTGAACTTTAATTCACTGCATTCATTGCACTACTACTACTACTGCCGTACATACACACATACATACATACATACATACAGCAAGGCTCAAGAACTTTCTGCCTTTTTCACTCATGGCTGCACAAAGAGGAGTGACGACTGCCTTCGCCCACTCGTAGGCAGGCAAGCAAGCGTCGGAAATGCATTAATTTCTCTCTTGTAGCTACAATTAATCAGCACTAGTTTAATTGATTATCGGCATAGAAATCAATACGTTCTTCTCCTTTTCTTTCATTTTTCATTTCATTTTTCTTACTCAAGTTGCCAACGCATTAAAGTCATCGTAAGTGTTAGTGCTCGAAGACAAAGTACTTTTAATTAAGAGTTGAGTGTCTGTAATTGTGTTTCCGGCAGCAATTGATAGTTTTTTTCAAGTGATTTATTGAACAAGTGCCATCTTGAGAGATGTAAATTGAGTGCAATAAAAGTGGACAAATTGACACGGCTGTAGATATTGCAAAAAAGAGGAAAGCTTGCAAGTAGGTCAAATATTTCTGGCTTTGTAGTTATAGGAGTATAAGATCAACAAACTGTTAGGTTGGAGTAGGTTAGGTTAGACTAAGTTAGGGAAGTTGTCATGAATTGCACTTCAAGTAGTGCGCATTGTGAGCCAATGAAGGGTTCTTTTTTCCTTCGCTTTATATGGCCTTCAAAAGCCATTAAATTTTAGCTATTTCCTACCAGCGATCTTGGATAATGCGGCCAGGGAGGAATCTGTTAACCGTACCCATTTTTTTTAAACTTTGGGGATCGTCACCCGGGTTGGAATAAATTTAAATTAAAAAAAAGCAAAAATTCGAACAAATTTCAAGTTTGACCTGCTATAACTCAGCGTGGTAAAACTTATCTATAAATATTCAAAAATGTTTTCTTTATACCTCTTTTACGGGAATTTTGATTCTGATGTGCAGAAATTAACACAAATTTCAAAAACGTTTAAGCTAGAGTGAAAAAATCAATTCAAAAGGGGCACCAATACAAATGCCGTACAGGTAAAATGAGAATGTATTAGTTATTTTACACAAAAATGAGAATGTGTTGGTGGTAATGCACTGAAAAAACATTTCTGTGTTGTATTTACTATTATAAAAACTATGGTATGTTTTTTTTACATTATTTCATTGGGCGATACCTTTTAGAGCGAAACAACATAGAAAAAAGTTAACGGCCCTAAGAAAGAAAAAAGTTGGTCAAATTTATGCATTTTTTTTTGGGATAATTTAAATGTGTATTTCTGAGCAAAACAGCTAACGCGGTTCGAGCACTCTGAATATTATAAGAAAATTTCGTTAATTTCAAGTATAAATTAAATAAAAATATATTTTTATCTTAAAAGTAAAAAAAAACTTCACATTTAAGAACAATTAAAAATAACGAATAAACCAAAAGATAAATCAACAAACATATTGCATGTTTCAATTGAGGACTAGTCTGATATTAAAAAAAAAAATTAATAATTCACATAATTACCTAATTTATTCAGTCTACCTATTTTATTCAACAATAATGCGACATCAACCTGCTTTGTCTAAAATTTGCACGCAACAGGGCTGCAGACGTTTAGAGTCTAAAATCCGTACACGGTCAAAAAGTGGTGGGTGAAAAAGCCGTACCGTACGGAAAAATCCGTACATCAATTTAGCCCATCCTTACTTAAGTAGTTAAATTGTATGCATTTCCAGTTTTGAATGCTAATATTGTGTGGTCAGTAACTCAAAAAAACTTTTAAAAAATATCACTTAAAATTGTTTATCTAGAAATTTTCATATGAATGCATGTAAATATATACATATTTTCTTTTGTTCACTGCATTTTGTAAGAGCAATCCCACCAGCCATAACCAAGAGCTAAACGGTCAAGAATAAATTGTAAGTACGTAAGTGCGCGTGTGCAACCAACTCGACCACAATGCTCTCTTGCCAATTTTGCATACAACATTTCTGAGAATTTTTTATGATTGCCACAATGGTTTTTGTTGTTATTTTTTTTTACATTCCCGACTGCAACAGTTGAGTGTTGTTTACGTGCACCTATTTCTGACAGCGCAATTCTGGCATATTTAACCAGAAGTGTATGGTAAAATAAATTGTCATGCAGAAGCTACGCAAGGTAAGTGCATTTATATTTACGTATGTACATATGTATGTGAGTATGCCGGTACATTTATATGTAAAAATGTGTGAAAATACACGAGAAAATACGTATGCGTGAAAAAACTGGAATAAATTAAGTGGTATTTCAAAGGGATATACATAGTTAAAGGGAAGGGAAGGAGTGAAGAGTGTTTTCGCTTCTCTACCCGATTGCCGCTGTTATGTTTTAATGCAAATTTCGATGCAACTCGACCACTTATGTGATTAAGAATGCAAAAGTGCATTTGTGGTGGCAAATAGATATGACTGCGTATGTATGGATGTACATATGTACTAGGGATGGGTAGTGGGGGGTTGAAATTCGATTTTTCCGAATTTCGAATATTGCCCAAACATTCGATTATTCGATTGGAAATTTTTTGGTGCAAATTCGATGTAATTCGAATTTTCCAAAATTTTTTTGAAGTGAAACTTCTTAATCGAGTTCGGAGATGTTTGTGTTAAATATTTAAAACCAATCAATGAGGTGTCAAATTAAAGGCTCTTGTCCTTTGGGTCTGCAACATAGCTTTAGTTCTATGAAAAGTGTTGCCACAGGTTAGAAAATCAAATTCAAATAATCACTTCCGTAGATGTTTGCCTGAAGAGAGTGGCCACTTGTTTAAAAAGTTTAACTCAAATTACACTGTGCGACAGCCGAAAGCAGCCAACCAACCAACGAACTTTGTTAATATTTTCTGAAAGTATCCATTAGTAAAACTCTCGATGGATTTGCAAAAGTTAGCTCGTAATTTTATTTTATGGCCTATGTCTCAGCCTAAGCAGTTTTCGAAATGTCGAAAAAATGGTTAAAATAAATGTCTGAGCGAAATTAAATTCTAAGACATATTTTTATAAAATTTAATGGAAAATATTTTCGTAAAACATTTTAACCCATTAGCTCCCGCCGCCTAGAAATGTAATTTTGACCCTTACTTCAAGAAATCACGCAAAAAGCAATTTTGGAAGGTCGTTAGAGGATTGATATATTCTAGAAAATTATTTTTCGGAAAATTTTACTTGGGGTCTGCTCAGGTAAAACCTTCATGCCACCAACTTAAAAGTCTATAAAAATTGCAAATAAAAGCTCAACAAAAAAAAAATAGTTTTTTTACAAAAAATTGTTTAAAATTGAGTTTGTCTGTTATTCCTTCTTGCCATAGACGTTTTGGTTTGGATGAATCATCCAATCCCTAAGGTAAATGTAGTGCCCCACACAGTGATGGCAAATTTAGTCAGAAAGAAGAAAGTTTAAGTGTTCTTTTTTTGGAAATAAAAATGAAATTCCATTTTTTGTAGAAATATGTATTCGATTTTAGCCGAATTTTAGCAACACAAAGTTCGATTTCCAAAATTCGCAAATTTGGAGCTAAAATTCGATTCACCATCGGATATCGAAGCTTCGAATATCGAATTTACCCATTCCTAGCATGTACATATGTATTTAAAACCTGTCATGCCTCTCGGCATTCAAGTCGTCGCAGATTGTTGCGAGTAAGGTGCCTACAGGCATTTGCGGTAGTTGTTGGTGCGTGTAGCGGTTTGATGGGCTTTGTTAGTAGTTTTCCTCCAGAGAATCATAAATGCAAATTTCGTTTGTTATCCATACCAAGGCACATATGTATATGCATATGAAGATACATGTTTGTTAGCGGCACTATTCATATGCGTTGTCATTAGTGTGATCCCTTAATAGGAATATGCATATATACATACATATGTATGTGCATATTTGAATACAAATTGACGAGCTTATGCCGTAGTGCAGTAAAACTTGTCGCGTTTAAAACAGTTAAAGCAAATAATAAATTTTTCACACTCAGTATCAAAATTAGTAAGAATAAATTTGCTCCTTGCAGCTGTCGCCAGTGCTCGGACTTCTGCAACATTGTGGTAGATCTCGAACTATATTTTGAGCAACAACCACATATACCACACAGGAATTGAAATCAACCATATTCGCCTTTATGAGAAGTTTTATTTTTGCTCGTCACAATTTTCTATTTTTTTTTTTTGTTGAATTTTAAGAGCGAAAAATTGTCTAACATAAAACACTTATGAAAAGTTTTATTTTTGCTTCTCATTTTTTTTTTTTAATTTTAAGAGCTCACAGCACTCCGCAAGGTTGCAGAAATCTCTCATAGTATGTTCGTACAATTTCGTATATGGAAGGAAATGCACTGTCAACAAAAAAAAATAATCCAAAAATTTAAGATTTTTTTCTAGAGATTAAACTTAAAAAGTTTTTAATTGAGGTGAAGCTTTGCAGAACTTTTTTCTTTAAACACTTTGTTTTTGATGCTCAAAGATCATTTATGCATAGAAATTAAATTAAAAAAAAATATATACATATATATCGCTTAAAATTTTTTCGCATATTAAACTAATGTAATACCAAGTCAGCTGCTAGCAATCATTACATTTGCCAATTTCAAGGAATGAAATATCTTTGAAACTGAAGAACCACAGTTTTACATCAAGTAAAATCTCTAATCGATTATTATAAAATTAAATATTTCGATTACGCTCCAACACGACACCAAGAAGCCTCTTCTACCACTACTTCAAACAAATTATAGACACCTGCAAACTTTGAACTTACACGTTTAGTGGAAATCTAATCGATTTCGCTTTCAGGCGGGCGAATAAAGAAACTCAATAACGAAAAGTAAACAGCTGTCAAATTTAGTTTAGCACACAACCGAAAACTTTGTGATATTTTTCGCAATTTTCGCTTGTTCGGTTGCCATATTTTCACACTTTTCACATTTGTACTGCATGCAGAATGAACTCTTGTTGATAAACTTGCGCAGTGAAGCTCATACATATACTTACGCACGTACATAGTAATGGATGTATGCATGTACATATGTATATACGTAGTTGATAGGTATGCAAATTTGAAAGTAAATTTGAAAAGCATCAACACCCACCCACATTGATACTATAGTTAGTTCACACAAATCTGCTTGGTTTAGTTCTGCGACTTTTGCTCGCACTATTACTTAGATATTCATAGCAGTAGTAGTAGAATGCTTGCTTTTGTTTTTCTTTTATCTTCTTGTTTTTCCTTTAACAACAACAAAGTTGTGACGCTAAGTAGCTTGTAAACATTGTCAATTTTTCAAACAAGTTAGCGTGTGACGTGCGCATGACAAGCAGTGAAATAAGTAATCGACTCCGGATAAAAGCTAACGAAAAGTTTCAATGTATAAAGAAAATTGTACAAAAGACAATTTTGTTTTTTAGTAAGCTGCTCAGTAACCAATTCTTCTTCTTCATACAGGCAGCTTCGCTTCGTGCTATCAAAAGTGCTTAGTGCGATTTGCTCATCTAGTTCTCCAGGATTTGAAGTGCTGTGAAAATGTGGTCAATGGTAGAATTACCAGGTCTGAAGCTACACTAATAGGATCCAATCAAATCCAAGTTGGTTCATGAATGGCTTCAGTCTTTCAAACAGTATCGTCGACAGAACCTTGTACGCAATATCCAGAAGGCTTATTCGGCGGCAAACTGCGGCATGTATTCATCAGACCAACTCTTCGCTACTGGCTTTGAACAGCTCAGCCCCTTTACCGTCGTTTCCGGGGCCTTGTTATTGTTAAGCCACATTATTTCCGCTCTCGCCTCGTCTTGATCGAGTAGAGGGGAGATGGGCAAAGCGGCTCACAGGAACCTTTTGCACTTAAGAGCCGGCTTGGCATATTTCGGTGCTAGATGAGGGGTAACATCAAGGGCCAGTATGAAGGGGAAGAGGAGTATATAAAAATTTCGTGTACTTCAATTCTCATTACTAATATATATAATGCTTTTAATGTATTTTTTACGCCCACTTTACCATGAGAACTGATGTACATCTTTTGTAGCACTTGCTGGCTCTTTGACTGCTATAAGAGCCAAAAATCTGCCCATCCCTGGAGTAGAGGGACATAAACTTCATCCCTATACATTGGTTCGGGTTCTCCTTCATCAAACGCGCCACCTGTGTTACCATTAAAAATCATTGCTCCCTCCATATCTCAAGTTACCAGATTCCCATCTTCATCTTTGCAGCAGCTAGCCCCGGTCCTAAAACCCTTTGATTGTTGCCTTATTTTCTGATAGAATTTTCGAGCCACATTGCTGCGTGCCAGCATCTTAAGCTCTTGAAAAGGCGTCTCTCCTTCCTTATTTTTCACCCGATATCGCTCAATTGTCGCGCGCGTTCCATTTTTCGAGGAGCTTTTTTCGTGGAAGAAATACGCTCGGAGGTTTCCCATTGCCTGCCGAGGGGCGACCGTTATTAGAAAAAACCTTTTTTTATATACATATTTTGATGTTGGGTTGAACCGGACTTAAGTCCAGTCCCTGCGGAAAAGGTTGTCACTCTGTTTATAATCAACATTTTTCGATTCATGCATTTCAGGCAGTATCTCTTTAAAAAAAAAATGCGATATGCTACTTTGGTTCTTATGGCTGCATGTGTAATTTCCAATCCATAAACATTTGGAAAAGCATGTCCTTAGTCTCTTTTTTAGAATTTGATAGGAGGAAGGATGTAATATTCCCACTCATTAATACCCCTTCCTGACGCAATAATTATTATTATTATTGTTGGGGATAAAGCACTGCGACCTTAAGATCTATTGTGCCCCCTTCATGGATATACAGCAACCAGAAATTTTGACATTCAGTTGAATTCTTTAATACCAGATTGTCGTAAGCGCCATTTTGACGATTTTTAGTTCTAAATGCAGTTATATATTTTGAAATAAGGTCTTTCGATTGGTGTTATCAGTTTTTAGATATCTCCTTTAGTTTCCGAGTTATTGACTACAATTTTTTCGAAAATTTAGTAAAGATTTAGTTAGTAACGAGGTCGTATTAAACTAATCAATATCCTCGCAATGGTGTTCTCCATTTTTGTATATCTCCTTTAGTTTCCGAGATATTGAGTAAAAAGTGCCGTTAAATTAGTAGCAATTTTGATCACATTTTGTCGTATTTGATACAAGGTGGCTGCCAAATTGTGGACAAATGGCGCTTACGACAAAATTTTACTAAAGCAAATCCTTCATAAACTCAAAACTAATTAACAATAAACATTAAAAATTAAATAATTTAAGAGTTTTGTGAACTAGTAAAATTTTCAGAGACTTTGGAGAAAATCTATCTTCGCGTTTTTGAGAAATTGTATTCCAAACTTCAATCCCGATTTCCCACAACCTACCGAAATTAACATACGACAATCTTTTACCCAGGCGACGAATACGTACTATACTAAAATACATATCTGCAATAAATAGAAATGGCGCGAATCTAAAATTAATTTATTACTTCTACTGTTGTTGTTGCAAGTGTCTAGGCTTAAATCCATGCAAAACAAGCAACGCTGCATAGCAGAATGGGATAAATAGAGTGCTGGTGGTGTTAATGTAACAACAACTGTTGTGGCATGTGGCAACGCGCCACTACACTTTAGTAAATGCCGCAACACTTAAGCGCTTTTATCCGAAGTATTCACAGCCGTTGGCATAATTTCATTAGATGGTGGGAATGCGGTGATGGGGGTAGACATGTTAAATGAATGTCAGACAGAAGAACGACCAAAAATACAGCCATGAACTGTGAGAAATAAAGAAAACGAAAAAAGTAAATTTCTTAAAATAAAAAAAGAGAACACAACTACTGTAGAATTTGCGAATAAGGATAATAGAGAGCTTTTGTGCTAGTATTTATGTACTTGCATACATTTTAAATCGACATAGTGACGTACGTACAAGTCGCCTATTTTTACTAATTATTAGGGGTATAACTGCTGTACGTTTAAAAACCCAAATAAATATTTTTAAAAAATATGCACCATGCCATGAATAATACTGTAGGCTATAATTTATTTGACCTAGACTAAAAATTATGAACTATGCACTCAACTGACGATAACCCAGCTTAATCTACATTATCAACTTTGGCCAAAATTTTCCCTTTAAAAGAGTATGGGAAAGGATGTAATATAGTAGTTTCGAATTGGCGCGAATAATGTTTTTGTAAGCAGGCTAGGAAAAACTCCTCCAATGTCAGTGAAATAGGAAAAGGAACCTCTCTTACATATACTTACGCCATTTAATTTGAAAGTGTTTAAGGCCAATTAAGTGAGGAGCATAGCATCATATTACAAGTTTTAGTCGATCGGTCAACAAACCTACGGGCAGAATTGCTCATTGATTATGTTTGGCTTGCTTAAATTTTACTATTGAAATTCCTCCTTAAAAAAATTTGATTTTCTCCCACTAGTTCCTTAATTTCAGTAGTGCCTCCACACTAGCGGTCCAATTATGGATGTCTAAGGTAAAGTGTCCCTACTTTACGTCATGTATGGAACAATTCATGTCAAATGTGCCAAGCGCTCTGAGCGGTGCAAAACAAGCTACTTAACGACTAGCTGGAAAGCATAAATGGAAAACTATGACTTGTACGGGCTATCCGATGATGCTATGCGTTTTCCAAAAATTTCCCATTTTCATGGTGAAAATTCGAAACGAAAATTTATGTGTAATTTTTCTAAATTATTGTAATTTTTAATTTTGTTTTTAGTATTTTTACATAGAAATAATTCATAAAAAATGCAATTTTTATAAATCGTTTTAACTTTAATTTAAGTTTTCCCTTTTGTTAATTTAATTTTCTTAAAAATTTTTAGATTTTATTCTTTTTGAAAGAAAAATATATATTTTTTTAAATCGTTAACTTTTTAGAAACCTGTTTTACTGCATTTTTCTCTTCTTAATTTAATTTATTTTAATTAATTTATTTTGCTTTTTTAAATTTAACTTTCAGTTGTTATTCTTTTAAAGAGATTAATATACATGTGAATTTTTTGATTTCATTTAATTTTTAAAAAACTTATTGCTAATAGATAAACAGGAATACGCTAAGACCAACTCGTTAGCAGATCTTTCAATAAGTCTCTCGAAAGACAGTAAACGAATTTCGAAATAGTTGCCAAAATTGACAATTTTAGTATGAAAGACTTTTATCGCTTCGCCTCAGCAAGGCGTTACTCGAAGGCCGTCGAGCACGATAACGTATTTGGGTGAAAAAAGGCTTTAGCGATTGGACGAAAAGCAGTTTCCATGAAGCTCTCTCTCGAATAGACGTGCTTAGAGACGGACGACCGTTCTCGAGGAATACTCATTCTTATATACAGTTCAATTACACTTTCTAGTATATAAAAATTGAAGAAGGAAATATTGAATGACCTGAAATCTCTCTATCTTAGTGCAAGGAAGTATTTCTTGGATCTCCAAAGTTTAGGAATATAATCACAACTCTTCACTTGCGGAGCTCTGAGAATTACGGAACCTTCACAGAATAAAGTAAATGAGCAGAAATGATGGCGGCGAGAGTCGCACTTGAATGGTTTGAAGAAATCAGTTTAGAGCCATGGAAAATTGGTGCGGTCTGCTGGCTGCACGCCGATAGTTCTATTCGATTCCGGGTTAATGGAGAAATAAGAATCTTGGAGAACCGATTGGGTCTCCCATAGTTGGTATAAGATTTCGATAGTGCATTTGCAAACCTGTGGGAGCTTCTGGTTCAATCCTCGTTTCTATAGTTTTCTGCAGTAGAGAACCCGGTATCTCGTGTAGGAAGCTCCGTATATACCTGTGAACTCTCTAGTTAAAATGGCGGTATGGTAAAATGAAAGCGAGGACCGCCCCTGGAAAACGTTATTAGCCAACAAGGACATAGTTTTATATAATCAAGAAATCTCTAAGAGATCACATCCCTAATGTAATACAATATATGCACTCTCCAAAAGCCGCGCCATTTTACGCGTGGTAAGCATGAAATTTCACATGATGCAGGAATAAAGTTCAAGTTTGTGATTTTTTTGTTGACGTAAAGAATTTAGAAGGTTACAGCCAGCCAAAAAAAACACTGAAAATGTTAAAAGTTGTAAAAAAAAGATTTAAAAATCCTTAAGTGCTGTACAAACCACACATAAGCTATTCACATAATAGAGTGACATCGCACATTAAAGTAACGGCGAGTGCAGTAGTGCAGCGACAAAAAAAAGAACATAAATGCCGCTGAGAACATGAAAAACCTCAGCGTGTGCAATGTTGCATGCTAAGTGCAAAAGAAACACCATATCGCAATAAAATTAAAACCAATAAAGCACAAAATGCAGCAAAAAGGGGATATTTAATACATACATACATATATGTCTATGTATAGTACATTTATGTATAAAAAAATATTGCATATATGAAACGAACGTAAATAAAATCAAAAAGCCAACACACCTCGCCACCATGCGGCGCAGTGTTTGTGGCATATGTGGCAAATTTAATTTTCCACTCGCGTAAAGATCTGAAAAAAAAAATTAAAACAGAATATCTTTGCTTCGCGATGCGCTTGTATGGAATTTAATTTATCAGAAAAAGTGCAGGTAACTCGCGACGACAACACCTACACACAGAAGAAGCAACAGTAAGCAAAACAGCAGGTGGCTACGGATGCGCGCCATCAGCAACAATAGCAACAACATATGAAACACACATACACAGAGTGTTAGGGGGTATCTGTGTGATGTAAAGCGTACTCTGACTGCTGCTCCATTTACAGTCAGTTTGTCATTTGCTCAAAGCTTCTGGCGTAAAATATCATTAAGCATTGAAATGAAATCAGTGACAAAAAGCACAAAGGCAATGCGGAAATGTGTGCGCACATAAAGAAATTAACAAAACTGAGACGAATGCAAATGTGGGCGCCGAAGATGCCAGCAATGTGTTGCCTTGCTCCTGTTACCATACATACATAGATACATACTTATGTACATATGTAGTATTTATGTACATTAGACTGTAACGGAAAGAAAGTTCGCCGTACATCCCTGAGTGGAAATGTTTCGGCAAGGCGAGTTCGAAAAAGAGTGGTATTTTTTGGCCGAAAGTAGGGGCATTTTTATCTTTTTCTTTATACTAGCGTTCGCTCAACGGTTGAAATTCAACCACTTAATTTCATTGGAGTTTAGGTGACATAGCACATAGCATAACATAAAATAACATAACATAACAGAACATAACATAACATGGCATAACATAACATAGAATAACATAACAAACATAACATAGCATAATAGAAGGTAACATAACAACATAGCATAACCTACCTCATTCTTCAGTTTTATCTCTATATTTGTCTATCGTTTTTTATCTTTAATTTTATGTTTATCCCTATATTTATCTTATCTTTTGATTTTTATATTTATCTTTACCTTTCTGTTGCGGTTTATCTTCATTATTTTCTTCATCCACCTATCTGTCATTACATATAATAAGTATTTAAATTTACTTTCCTCTTCTTTGTTGTCTCTACCTTCAGGTTTCTTAACTTTTATTTTATTCTTTTCCTTAATCCCTTTCTTGTTCCACATACTCAACTTTACCCTTTTCCTTGTATGCAACTTTATTTATTACTTTAGACTCAGAGGTGTACGCCGAACTTTATTGTTTGCTTATAAGGTGGTACGTTCTAATGTACATATGTATGTATATAAAAATATACCTTGGTAGCTGTGCCAGGTGGCACAGACAGCTAACATCATTAACCCATATTCCAAGTTTAGTTGCTGCCGATGTTCAATCTGCTGTTATTGCCATGGGCGAAAAGAATATAATGGAACTAACTTGGAAACCGCTTCTGATGCTCGATGCGTCAGAGGGTGAGGCGTGCTTCATATTTTCATGCATTAATTTAAAATAATGAATCTAAGACATGCCCTCTGGCGGCAATGCAGCTAAAGTATTGTTATAACTTACGTTGTAATTCATAATCGCGGGAACAAAATGGATATTATCGTGCGACAAAAAAAAAACGAAAAAATTTTAAAACACATGAGAAGCAATATACTCACGAAGCCGCGGCCCAAATATGTATATGAATGTTGTAAAACTGCGTTTTTAGCTTTGAAATTTCAAAGCTTTGATTAATGCAAAAATTATTAAAAAAATTCAGTGCAATGTAGGGAAACGATATGGGTAGCAAATGAAGGATAACAATCTGAAGAGTTAAAAAAAAATATAAAATTTTTTTTGGTTCTCAAAGACGAATAAATAGGTATTGAAAGTGCCCTTTGATTGATTTAATTATATTTAGGGTAATAAAGCTAGAAGGACGAATCCTCAACATAAATTTTTTTCAAAAATAAATATTGTAAATTTTCAATGATATTTACGGAAAAAATTAAAAGTACATTTTCAAAAGCTATTCGCCGTTTATTTATATTTAATATTTTTTTTTTTCTATGGCATTTTCTCTTTCTTTTGACACCATAATGTAGTTCTATAATACATTGCACTGAATTTTTTAAATACTTTTTGCAGTTAATCAAAAATCCTGGCGTCAACTAGAAAAACTAAAAACGCAGTTTTACAATATTTGGTCCATATTTTAACGATTATAAATATTTTTTTTTTCTGAATAAAATTTACCGCCCTAGGTGTATTATGTACATGACGCTTTAATTCATTTCGCCGCGATTCAAAACATATGTATAAACTGAATTTCAATTCGCTTTGAAAGAGCGAAGTGTTTTGGCTCACACTCCATTTCAAATCGGTCGTTTATTTCTCCAGACAGTTAGAAAGAGTGTATAAACACCGCTCTCACTCAAAGCGAATTGGAGATCAGCTGTTCCGCTCAAATTCCAAATAATCGCATCAGTATTTAAAAGCTGATTAATAATAATCGTTCTTTTTCTTTGCTACGATTTTATAATGCCGAATAAAACTAGATTTTTATCACTTTCCATTATGTTAACTTATAAAATGTCAAATGAAAACAGCTTATTTTGTTTGCTTTTGAAGACGGTTACTTTGATGCCGATATAAGGCCGTAAGTATAAACACTAGAGCGAAATGTGTACGGTGTCAATGCGCTTTCAATTAAGTCGATTATTCTGTGCGTATAAACGTAGTAATAGTTTTTATTTTGAAACGATTTTCACTTGAACGCGTTGGTTAATCTTATGACACCCTTAAGCCGTACGGCGAATATTGACCAATCTCTTGGAACGCAATCGCTATATGCAACCAGAGTACAAGAATTTCATTCTCTCTGCGAAAAGGGTTTTAGGGCTTCCTATTAAGAGTTCGGCAGTGGCATGCGTCAAATGGACAGGTTGGTAAAAGTAAAAAAAAAACAGGGATCACACCTCAAAGCTTGTTAACTCAAGATAACTGATGCTGCACTCCCGAATACATACATAGGTTGAGACTCCCCACATTCCGCTCAATCGACGGAGGAAAAAGGGAATGTGAGAATCACTGGAACAGTTGATTGTTGCGATCATACATAGTATAACATTTTAGTTTACGCCCCTATGCAGTGCTGCCGTTGTGCGACTAAAGGGCAATTTGACCCTTTTTATGCGCCAATACCCGACCGACCCCACTTTTTGAAAATTTTGATTTTTTGACCCTTTTCCAAAATTATGTGCGACCTTTGCCCCTATTCAGAGATTTTTTTTAGGAAATGTGAACAGAACCATGCTATTAAAAAATATTTCCTGCTGTAATTACTAAAAAATGCATCACTAAAAGCTTTTAAAAGGAAATACAACTCTTCTGCTTGCAGCAACTAGATTTATGTGCATGTTTACAACCCTGTTTAATGCAAAGCTTGTCCGACTATTTTCTTTTTAAATTCAACAGATTTATTCTTGTACTAGTAAAGAAAAGCAAAAATAATATGATGACTCCTTTTTTGTGACTTTCTGAAAATTCTCTACGGCAACACTGCCCCTATATATGCAACAGTGAGAATCATTAATGTAGGAAACAACAATTTTCGTTCACTCAGAGAGCATAAATATAATACATACATATGTGTGTATTTTTTAATTATTTACAGTATAATGTCTTTTTATGTACTTCCAACGTTTACTGAATTGTTACAATTTCTCTTGCACGCAAATGATTTTGTGAAAATCCCTCTTCGACAGCCTTGTAATTAAAGCCACTTGACCAAGCAAACCAAAAGCACAGCTTTATATCGCCTTTCCGCTGTTTATTTTTCTTGCCAAGTGCTTCCTACAAAAATAACGTAAATTCTGCCTGCTGGTTGCGTGAAAACTCGTTAAGCAATTTCCCTTTTCATTAAAAAAATATACAAATAAAATAAAAGCTATAGACGACAAAGAATAAAGGCAGTGTGTTAAAAAAAAAATAAGAAATTCAAAGCCGCAACAGCTTGAACAACATTGACAGCAACATTAAGTGTGATGAATTGAAATGAAACAAAATGCACCAAAGGAATGAAGCAAGAGACATAAAAGCTTTATCCGACAAAAACTGCTTTAATGATTCGAGTGAGAATAAGCTGAGTGCGTGTACAGACATATGTACATACATACATACATATTGCTATAGCTCAAGGCTTTTGCTGTCACCTCGCACAGTGGTGTCAATGTGTTAATTGCTGCGAGTCAATGACGAGTATGGCTTTTATAATGGCTTATGCTTGTGAAACACTCGTCTGTCCACTGCCAGACGCGAAACAAGCAACCTGAGTTCAGAATTTGACTTTTCATATGCATCGATGCAGCATGCAACTAAAAGCGTATGAGCATGCTTGTAAATAGGAGGCGTAATGATATTGCAAATATGTATATCTGCTATTATGCGGATGAAATACTGCCACACATTTGCAAATTGTTTGTCGCTGATATGGCAGGATCAACGAGGCAGGACGTCGTTTGAAAAGCCTTTCAATGGTTGGTATAAATTAAATATAAAAAAAATTAAATTTAAAAATTTCTTTAAATTGTTGGGTAAAGTGTGTTTCCTTCCGTGGTAGCTTGGAAAGAATGTCTAAGGAAATGGTCATTCCACCCCGGCTTCTCCAAGGCAACTGCCGCAGAATAGAATTAAGATTAGTAGGGTCTAGCCGCTTTTTACGCTACTCAAAGGTCGTTTTGAGCTAAGTCGTAGAGCGCTCACATAACCCCTGCCTGATAGCACCGTGCGATAAAAGCAAAAAAAAAAATCAAAACGCTCGAAAGAATCGATATACTCACGAAACTATGGGCCAAATATAGTAAAACTGCGTTTTTAATTTTTCACTCTGGCGTCAGAATTTTTTTTTCAAAGGATTTTGAAATTTTAATGATATGCCTAACTCAAAAAAATAATTAAAAAAAAAATCAGTGCAATGTAGAATAACAATATTGGTACCAATTTAGAGAGAAAATTCTGTGGAATTTAAATCCAATAACTCTTTTTGGTTTAAAAGAACGAATAGGTATTGCAAGTGCGCTTTTAATAAATTTTATCTTTTTTAGTTAATAAAGTTTGTAGGACGAGACAAGAAGATGTGGTCGCGCGTATATTAGTACTCAAACAATCGTTGAAAAAAAATTGCAAATTTTCAAGGATATTTAAGCACAAAATATGTAAAGAACATTTTCCATACCCATTCGTCCCAATGCACCAAAAAAATTTATTCTGTTATAATTATATAGAATTTTTTCATTTATATGATATTCTTACTTTGCACCGAATTTTTAAAATAATTTTTTGAAATAATCATTATTTTTAATTATTCATTTAATGGCCAAATAAACTAAAATATAATTTTCCTTAAACTTCAAAAGCCATGAAAATTTCGCAAAACCCGAAATTTTTATTGATAGGTTAAGATTTGAAGGAAATGAAAAAAAAAATTTGGTGTAGAAAAACCGAGTCAGTCACTCTAATACGTGCCCAATTCTGTGAAAAAGTGCGACTAACAATATGGAAAAAAGTTCTTGGATACAAAAAAAATTCAGTTTCATAAAATTTCGATGTCTTAATAGTTGTATGTTTTCCGTTTTGGTATTCATATTTTCGAAATGAGCATTTATAGTAAATATATTCTTATCCTAGTTTTGCGTTGAAAATCTGTTTTAAGCTCTTTTTTAATACAAGTTTAAAATATATGCATATGTATGTATGTGTATTACATGCCTGTATGTATGTATATAAATACAAACTTTGAGTAGCCTAAATGCTTGTCCTGTCTTTCACTTAAGTACTTACTTATCTAACATAGAATTTTCCGGCACTAAGCCTTTTCCCTGTATCGTCTTTTTTCTTTTCTTTGTGACACCTTTTTTCACGCTTCGTTTTCTTAATAAACTTGTAGCACAGCATGGCCACTTTTCAACAGCCGAAAGGTGATTATCGTAAAAAATATTAAAGTAAAGTTGTATTAAAAATTTAATCCCTTGTGAAAGGGCAATATTTTGGCGTTAATACCTGACTGAATATTGCAAGCATAATTTTTTAAAAGAGAATATACTGGCGATTGCAAATGAGATTACGTACTAATTTTATTTATTTACATTTCTTTCGGGCGAACGCTTTTTGGATAGCTCTATCGAGGGCTTTACATATTTTTACACGTAAAAAGGTAGAAAAGGTAAACCAATCATGCGCAAGGATTTTCCTTTTTTTTATTTTCGGCTAAGGCTTGTATTCAACCCAACAAATATCGTTAAACGTAGTGAAAATTTATTAATATTCAAATCGCTTCAGCAGATAAAGGCTTATTGATATTTGCTTTGCGATGGTTGAGTTAGTTAATTCGAAATCGATGCAATTTTTACACGCAAGAGCACACATTAGAAAACGATAATGTTTAAGGACATCCATTGTTGTCGACTTAAAGGGTAGATAGTTTTCCATTTGAAAAAGGGATTAAATCAAATACTTATGCTTCGAAGATTTTACAAAATTTTAATTTTTGTATTATCGCTGTTGATCGCGAAGGGAAATAAACCATTCGTTTTATTTTTTGACATTTTTTCCGTGAAGATTAAATTTGTTAACTTTAGTGGCTTCCTGGTGGCATATAATTTATTTTTATTGGGAAATTTCGGTTTAAGTCTTGCTAGTGGAGAAATTAGCTTTACAAAAATACCAAACACGTTCAAATTGCAGACAACGAATTCTTCGATGTTTGCCTGAATTGCGAGTCATTCACATGTTTGTTATAATTTGGCTATTCGTTCGACTATTCGGCTTTTTAAAACAATATATTTATTAAGCTTACTTACAAGTTGTTTTTTTCTTTTTAAATAGAAATTCACAAATGAAGCAGCTGAAGACATGTTGCACAATAAGGCTGATCCATCAGTAACGTAAAATTTTATTTGTAGGACTCGGAACAAGGTTTGTCAACGCTTTTTCTAACAGAGTAGAAAAGTTATTGTAGGACAGCAAGAGGATACTCTATGCATCACTTTTTTACACCCGAGTACACAAAGTTAATTTGTTTTTGTTCGCTTACGGTTTTTTTGTAACGGCCTGCAGGAATCCAGATAGATACATATACATACATATATAAATATGTGACTATACATATTCATACCAAAATGAAAAGAGAAGTCCATTTAGCCATGTCTGTCTTCCCGTCCGTTCATGTACATGATAATTCGAACAGAAATAGAGGTAAATCAATAAAATTTATGCAAGATAGATTGTTATTGTAAAGTCTTCAGGTAACAGGGAAGACCAGGTGGAGGAGGAATTGGCTTCAATTGGCATTTCCCAATGGCGTCAGTTGGCACAGAAGAGAAATGAGGTGGTAGTGATTGATAGTCGTTAAAAAAAAAAAAAAAAACTAAGATAAAGCCTAACTAAACACTTATCTTTATTAAGATTATCTTATTTATACAGCGAAAAATATTCAAAAGCTAAAATGATGCTTAAAAAAATGTGTTATTTCCATTTCGCAAGTCTCATTACAAATTCAAATATTCAATAAAAAAAAAAAAATTGCTTGGAATACTGCCTATTAGCTAGCCATGTTGCGTTTATTTTATTATGCCTTTCTGTCTCAAAATATCTGCATTTTACTTGTCTGATTACTTTCCTTGTGGGCGGTTGGATGCTACAAAGCGATCAAATTACGTTTTAATAGAAACTTATGGCTGCTACGATTCAAACATATAAATATACAATGTATGTACAAGTATACAAGCATTTATTTTGTATGCATGTAGCCTTGCGTTTGTATAGTAAATACAAAATATGTTAAGATATGAAGAGTAGCCTGAGGCGAAAATCACACATTCTAGAAAACCTTAACTTGTATATTTGAATCTCTTTGCGACAAGACTATTGAGCGTAAGGCTTTGATAAACAAATTTTAGTGAAATTATTATTGCACGACATAAAGTACATATTGAAAAGCCTATGCCAACTAAAACGTTTATGAGAAAGAATTTATTTGTTTGTGGTTGCATCTTGCTTTTAGAGGGAATTCTCAAGGTAAATCGAGACATTATTTTATTCAAAAGAATCTTATAGTGGATGGAAAGCTATTACCTCCTTCACCTTCTAGTACCGGAAGGTTTCCAAATATTTGGCACCTCGATGGCAGAGTAGGAGGAGGAGTTGCCTAAAACCGCATCCTGGTAAGCATATTTCGTCCACCGGATACTGTAATGTCATCCAGGCTGATATTTCATTTATTATGGAGGCTATCATTGAGTTCGGAACCCACACAACTGTTAAAGATTTTTTTTTTTCACTGACAGGCAACATAAAATTAGAGCTGTAAACTTCGTAACAATTAACCCCAAAGTTGTGAGGGACTTTCGCCGGTCTCCGTCATAGACTAAGATGAAGAAGAAGATGACCCTTCAGCTTTAGGCTTGAAGGTGCTAGAAAGGATTGGTATAAATAAATTACAGTCAATGGTACGTTGGTTCTCACTTGGGAAATCAGCTGTGCTTCATTCTGGGCAGAAAGATGGTCTGACGGCATAATTTTGAGTAGCGTACTAGGAAAACTTCAAGTGTAACATGAAACACATTTCGTACATCCTTTAGAAGAAACGAAATTTCAATTGGCTTTACTTTTACCATGGTAGTGCAGTAAGATTAAAGTAGGGAGGTGCGAGGTTCGAAAACTCCAGAGCTATAGAGAAAATTTCTGCAAACTTTAGCTGCTCAGCCAGTATAGGAATTATTTCCACACAAACATTTACTCTAGCAACAATTTGGAATGAGTATACTGATTCCGTGACCTTATAAACCGATGAATCTAATAGGACTACGAGATGGGGAGTGATATATCTACGTAGACTTTCTTAACCCACTTGCATTAAATATCTTCTCAACGACAAGGATCATCGCAGATATTAGATATAGACTAAATTTGTTAGCAAAGGGGCATGAAAGAGTCATAAAATTTAATTCAACTAAAAATTTTATTTCACTGCTGTATAATTTGTTTCAAAAACTACCGATTCAAGAAAATTAAAGATTTTCTGGTTTTTTATATTTATGCAAATGAGTGAATTGGCTAAAATGGCGTTGATTGAGCTGTGGCGGCGCGTTAAAGCTAATGGAAATTTGTGATCTAGTAAAATTCAAAAGCATTTTCGGTATAAGAGTGAATAACATGTGAAGAGCATGCAAAAGCTTATGTGTAAGGTTAAACATAAACACGTACATATACATATTCACAAAACAGTAAAAAAGTACACCACACGTGTGTGAAGTGGACGTCACGTAGTATACGTAACGTTCATTTCAATTTGTCAATGTTGAATATTGCGTATACGCCACAGTTGCCTCGAACGTGCTTAAACAGTTGAAAACCAATCAATTTTCATATGAGAATTTATGTTTCTCATGTAAATAACTAATAGCTTTCACTTAACACTTTTAAGTCCATCACGCTCATTATGCGGTCTACATACTTAGCCATAGCCCTACACATACATACATACCTGTGTACATATACCTGGGTAAATATGATGAAAGATTTTACTCAAGCTGCTGACAATGTTGCTGATGATTCACGAAAAACAATGTAATCACGTTACGTCAGCTTAAAACCATCATCAACGATACGATAATGTTATGCAACTGTTAACTGTTGGTTGAAAATGTTCCAGCTTTGGTAGTCATACATAACTGAAAAAGCGGGCGCATAATCATTAACGATTTAAGAATCAGTATTATCCACATGCGCAGGATTGATATACCATCACTACGACTATGGCGAGGCATAAATAGCAATTTCATGGCTGCTGGAGCCAGATGAGTTGATAAGGTGCTAGAATTTAAGCAAAGCGAGTGGATGTCCTATCATCAGACAAGCAAGTAATCACATTCGCACCTCGGCAATTTTCTCACTTATGACAGTTACAATATCGAAAAAAGTAGAGTACTTTCGCCATTTGGGAAGTAGTATTAACATCGATAATTTTAGCAGCCGTGAAATCTGAAATTTAGTGACTCTTACCAACAAGTGTAAATTCGAAATCCTTCTAGATATCAAAGCTATCGCAACATTAGAAAAACGAAACGCAATGAATATGGCTAGATGGAGGCACAGGAAATTATGCCTCTCCTTGTAATCTAACCAAGCTTAAGAGGGTGGTGTGTAAGACGATCGCGGGCTTTACCCTCAACGCTGACTTACCCTACGACGATACTCAAGACTGTGCAACACTACCTAGGCTAAACCTTGTAATTCTGAATGCCACAACGCAGCTACTTTAGTGGTCGGTAAGCATGCTTGGCAATTGCGTGTGTACATATACATACATATGCACATACATTTATAATGTGGTATTAATGAAAATCTCGACATGTGAAAAGCTAAAGGACAGCTTTCACGTATATCTTTCACCAAATAATTATTTCTTCGGTTCAGGATGGCAAACCTTGCGCAGAGTTCGAGTTAAAATGAAAATCTGTTTTCGATATTTCTTCTTTTTTTGTTGGCGGTGAACATAAACTATCATCATCCTTAAGTAAAGTTTTGATATCAAAGTTAGTCCACATATTGATTCGTGCATACATTTATGAAAGGATTTCATTTGTCAACTTAGTGCCACACAAAGGACAAATAAGTGTTCAATATGGCAGACTAGTAGACATCAACTACCCTAGAATCATATAAATCTTGTACTACATTCACTTTTGTTGAGGTACTTATGAATTTGTATGCATTTCTCTTCCTCGCTTCACTTACAATGATGTACTTTCGTTTGCTATATGATGAAAAGAATGAAAGGTACTTAAAGCATAAATACGTACATACATACATATATGTTCTAGGTATTAACCCAGCGTATACAGTGGTGGACGAGCTAGTAATAAATTGAATACGTTCATCGGAAAAAGATTTGATTTTATTTGTTCATTGAGTTAGGCAAGAGGCATAATTTTCATTACATGAGAAGCAAAGGATACATATGCTTGCCCAGTTTTAATAATTTTTTAATTTGCTTTTAATATTAGAACAAATGTGCCGTTCCAGTTTAGCAGAATTTCCTTTCAAGTGGCAGGTGCTAAATTATCGTACTGTGAAAATCGTAAACAATAGTTTTGTCCGTTTTGAAGATTCCTAAAAAATGAGAAAACCTGAGAAATGGGATGCACATTACTACTAAAAAATACAGCTTAGCAAATAAAGATGTCATTAAATTGTTCAGCCAAAATCGTGTGGATATGTATATAAAGTGTGTATCACATTTATGCGCCCCCACATAATCACATGTTTTGACTACTAAAATTTTTATTATTACATTAAAATTTAAACTAAAGATTTACACTTTCTGCAATATTTATTTAGGAAAAAAACCAAAAAACTAAAGTAACAATTTTGGTATAATAAATGGGCGACATCTGCAACAAAAAAAATTGCAAAAAATCGGCAGTAAACCTCAGCTACCTAAAGCTTGTAATTTATTATACCAAAATTGTATACATACCCAAAATCTTACTAACAAATCTAAATAAAAAAGCACAAAATTCTTATTTTAGTTTTGGGATTTCCTATTAATATTGCGCAAAATGTAAATTTTGAGTTTATACGGTTTTGGTTTCAAGAATAAGCTATATTAAAAAAAATATATATTAAATTTAATAATACAATTTTAAAGAAATTCATTATTCGTATATTATACATTAAACTTTTCAGCTGCCTTAACTTAAAGAAAATTCTTAAAATTGCCAAACTTACTAATGACCATATTAACCAAGAATACAAAAACAAAAGCCAAGGAATAAAAACGGCGAATAGTAGTTTTAGGACCTATGTACATATTATCGACCTCTAACCGCCAAAAATGTGTAAGCGATTTTTTTTATTTTTTATTTCCTCTTTGATACAGAAATATTCCTAAAGAACCTAGTTTCTGTATCAAAAATAAAATTTTGAAAAAAATCCGCTTACATCTTTTTGGCGGTTAGGGCTCGATATGTTTAACGATATCAATTAAAACGGCGACAAAAATGCACGTAAACAAACCATTATCTTGAACAATCATCCTGATATGTGACAGACAAGAAATTTATGCTTAATTAACATAACAAAACAAATAGATGTACATACATATGTAGCATGTACAAAAATATGTAATTAAAACTCAAAAATGAATGAGTTGTTCTATTAATTGGTTTGATAGTTTTAATTGTTCTGCAAAACCATAACATTTGAATAACGACAAGCTTTCATAACCATCTCGCAACAACATATTGCACTTAACAAGCAATTATTTAAAAACATCAACTGGAGCAATTCGTTTGACGACAATTGGAGTGATTTCATTTAAAATGCGATAATGTGGATAAAAGTATTGAAAATAAAGTAGAAGCTTTAAAAGCAAAATAAATATGTGCATAAACAACGGAGCGAACCTATGCACGTACATATGTATGTAAGCATGCATGTACATCTATATGCACATGTGTGAAGCAAATACTCTTCTACAAAAGTATATAACGGGTGATTTTTTTGAGGTTAGGATTTTCATGCATTAGTATTTGACAGATCACGTGGGATTTCAGACATGGTGTCAAAGAGAAAGATGCTCAGTATGCTTTGACATTTCATCATGAATAGACTTACTAACGAGCAACGCTTGCAAATCATTGAATTTTATTACCAAAATCAGTGTTCGGTTTTTTCCGCTTTTTTATCGACAAATTTTGTTCAGCGATGAGGCTCATTTCTGGTTGAATGGCTTCGTAAATAAGCAAAATTGCCGCATTTGGAGTGAAGAGCAACCAGAAGCCGTTCAAGAACTGCCCATGCATCCCGAAAAATGCACTGTTTGGTGTGGTTTGTACGCTGGTGGAATCATTGGACCGTATTTTTTCAAAGATGCTGTTGGACGCAACGTTACGGTGAATGGCGATCGCTATCGTTCGATGCTAACAAACTTTTTGTTACCAAAAATGGAAGAACTGAACTTGGTTGACATGTGGTTTCAACAAGATGGCGCTACATGCCACACAGCTCGCGATTCTATGGCCATTTTGAGGGAAAACTTCGGAGAACAATTCATCTCAAGAAATGGACCGGTAAGTTGGCCACCAAGATCATGCGATTTGACGCCTTTAGACTATTTTTTTGTGGGGCTACGTCAAGTCTAAAGTCTACAGAAATAAGCCAGCAACTATTCCAGCTTTGGAAGACAACATTTCCGAAGAAATTCGGGCTATTCCGGCCGAAATGCTCGAAAAAGTTGCCCAAAATTGGACTTTCCGAATGGACCACCTAAGACGCAGCCGCGGTCAACATTTAAATGAAATTATCTTCAAAAAGTAAATGTCATGGACCAATCTAACGTTTCAAATAAAGAACCGATGAGATTTTGCAAATTTTATGCGTTTTTTTTAAAAAAAAGTTATCAAGCTCTTAAAAAATCACCCGTTACATATATGGTGAAATAAAAAAATAATGAAAACCACTAGTAGCTTTTTTAATTGGCTCACGATAAAATCGAAAGCTATTTTATTTAAACCGCATAATAGTGTGTTGGCGCGATTAAAAAATTAAAAAAAAAAAAAAACACAAACGAAATGAGAAAACGAGTATTTTCCATTAAATGACCTTGTCAGCATGTAGCTGACAACTCTTTTATAGTGCCATTGAAAACGTAGCGAAACAAAGGAAACATAAATATAGTGGCGGAAGAAGAAATATAAACATACACGCGGGCATTATAGAACTTATAATAAATACCCTGCACTAGAACAGTGTTTTCCACACTGTAGGTCGCGACCCCCTGGGTATGTAGTACGTTTGGGGTCGCGTATTCAAAATATTGAAAAACACTGCACTAGCACATAACTGGTAGCTTTTCAGCTCTACAACTACATAGTTCGTAGTTCATACTTTTTCCATGGTAGCTACTGGTATTTTTAACATGGTGATGTCCTACGAAATGCCAGTTGCCCGGCTATGCAACTTCCAATTGAAATATTAATAATATCATCATACCAGTTGGCTGGATAGTCTGCCAATTTATCTCCCATGAAAAGCCGCACAGCCCGCTAGGCTTAGATAGGGAAAAGTAAAAGTCGTAAATTTAAAATTTTAAATCATTTATTCGTCCCCTCTCCCAACTTACAGTACATTACCAAAAAACAACAGAATCGACTCTTTATCTAATCAGTTTAGTTGCTATATAATTCCACAAAGTTACATTAAGATTTCCAAATATTTAATCCGAGTTTTTAGGAAAATATACATATATTGCTCAAAGTTTGAAATTTTGCCTTACATGTTTTTTGTTAGAAAGTGAGGTATACTTTTATAAATATAATTTAAAAAATAAAAGAAAAATAGACAAAGTTTGTTAAAATTTCTCGTCGTTATTTGTTTGCCCCACCGCCGTATATACTCTTAAAAGTACCTATGTAGGATTTCAAGTTTCTGATAGTGAAAAGCTGAAAACTAAAATTAACCAACATTCTATCACCTTTAATCATTTTGTTCATATTTTACCCGAGTTGTAGACGTTAGAGTGAGCCGATCTTTCCAATATTTTCGATTTATGTTTTTCTAATAAAGGAGGGAGCACAAACTGAAATTCATCGAAATCGGTTGAAATTTCACACTTTTTAATCGGAAATCAATAGGCAGACAGTTGAGTTAGGAATGTTTTCTTAGCTTTTTTACATAAAAATCTTAAAATCAAAACATGATAGAAATAGATTTAACTTAGTTGTAAATGCCAAAAAAAATTTCCATAAACACACAGACACAGACAACCGTCCGCAAGGGTGGAGGGCATGGCAATGACCCAATATTTATCGTGACGTAAATTTTTCTATTTTATGCTGACTACACACACGGCAACCATTGCGGCAACCTCAGTAATGTGTGCTCTGTTATGAAATGAAGATGCGGAAGAAAATTTTGTTTTCTCGCTAACTCCCTAACTGTTGGCAAATCGATGGCAGCTATTTTGATTGCAACGGTCGAAGCAACATGCCCTGGTTGCTTCAACGGCTACCTCGTGTGTAGTCAGCATTAGGCTTCGTTTTCTGCTTAAACTAAACATCCGCAGTCGAATTATTGCAATATGGGTATATATAGGATGGTTACTACCTGTGCAAAAAGTCTAATACAACTTCAATTAAGTGCATTATTTAATGAAAATATGCATCACAGTATGAATGCCAGACAAAATAAGCTTAAGAAGGCTATAGTTTGAAAACATTTTTAAGAGTTTTACCACCTGTTTGAAAAAACTAACCTAACAGCTAGCTTTATAATATTTTAAGGTGCTTGAACCACCACCAAACTTTTTAACAAGTTAGCTGATTTATTACAATAGAGATATCAACAGAGATGGGTTTGAAAAGGCTTTATTTCTTAACTAGTGCAAAGAGGAATTTATTAAATTGGCAATATTATTTTTCACTAAGTTGAAATATGTTGCGTTTAATTGAAATAAATTACACTCACAGTATATACAGTAATAAACAGGGAACGGATTTCATGGAAATTGCCTTTTCTTCTGCTAAAGAGATAGAGTATATTCGATTAAGAATGTCCACGATTTAGCTTTCCCTGATTCCATATATATACATTTGATATTGCCTTTTTAAAGATATTTGCCTTTTTTTGCCTTTTTTAAGATATTTGCCTTTTTTGCCTTTTCTACCTTTAAAAAAGTCATTATAGCATTTACATTTTTTTTTTAAGATTAAAAAATCGACACATGCCCATGTGGCTTATAGAAGCGAAGGACCTCTTGCCAAATTGGTGTTGGAAAAAATCTAAGCCGTTTTCTTGGAGACAATAAGGGGTGTGGATAAAATTGTAAAGGGCGATGAAAACGCCCTTATTCCTGATAATATGAACATTTCAAACGTTCCATATTTAAATTGGGCTCCACTTGTATCAACTTACGTCGAGCGCACATTTAGTACATTCAAGGCTTTTCTTCGCGAAAATCGAATGAAAATGCTGCCAGAAAACTTCAAAATGCATCTTGTGGTTCAACTATACAGATTAAAGTTTTATGAGTTAGAAACTCGAAAGGATAAAATAGTCAAAGATTCAAAGTACAAATTTTTCATATAATGAAACTAGTTCGTAGTTTTTCTCTTTTTACTTGTAATATAAAAATTTCTAAAATAAATGTATTTTTTGACTGATCTTCATATTTTCTGGGTTTTTTAGTGCCTTATTTTGCTTTTTTTGCAATACCTAGTATCTTTTCCTGCCTTTTTCGCTATTTTGTTTTGCCTTTTTTGCCTTTTTTGCAATACCTAGTGCCTTTTCCCGCCTTTTTCGCTATTTTATTTTGCCTTTTCCAGCCTATTTCGTTATTTTATTTTGTCTTTTTTATAGGTTTTTAGATCCTAAAAATCCGTTCCCTTGTAATAAACCTTTTCGCAGTTTTTCACCAATTGGTCCCCGAGGAGTACTTTTGGGTTGTGTGCAGCGTTTTCGTTTTGTGCGCACGGTAACACTACTATGGGGAATTTCGCCTCATGATTAAGGTCTTTTGGAGGATAAATATATCGTCGTTTAAAGTGCAAAGCCGCGTATCAACAAAATGCAAAACCGCGTGTCAGCAAAATGCAAAACCGCGTATGTGAATTTTTAGAAATTATATTCTAGAGTGTAAAAACACTCATATTTCAAAATGGTTCATTTTTATAAAGCAATCGCATTTCTGGCTAGTATATTTGAGGACGAATGGATAAGGATTGAGCCAAGAGCTTGTGTGAGCAAATCCAATTTTTGGCAGCCAATGTCAGTCACGCGGTTTTGCAGAATGACGATGCGCGGTTTTGTACTTTAAACGACGATATATGAATGTATATACTAAAATGATGAGTAGATTTTAGTGAGCCTCACATGCCACGGCCTCTGGCTACAAACTGGATATCTGAATATTGAAAAATAAATAGCAATTATCTCTTTAAAATGATAAGAAAAGTGTTTGTTTACAAAATTCCCTGTGCCACTCTGCCATAGTACGGTTGTTGCTCCCTTTCATACCACACTAATTTTGTATGCAACTCTGAATCAGCAAAATTCATGCTCTTTCTCATTATCAACCCTGATCAGATTTTACCCCCGAGGAGTACTCAAAAATGTTTATCACAGTATATACTGTGATTACACTTAATGCAACAGGCAGATCAAACTGGTACTATCTACATAAGTACAATGTGTGACATAATTCCCTACATTTTCTTCAAAACTGCAATTCTCATTCGCAGTTTCTTAGCTGTACAATGTATAAGTAATTGTTAATGTAGCAATGTAAGAATGCTATGAGAACACTTTATTGTTTTTATACATTGAAATAGTGAAAAGTAGTGCTGGCATGAGCGTTATTTCAACATAAACTGCAGCATTTCGCCAGTTCGCAAACAAGATTTTTGGCATCATATATGTACGTATTTATGTATGTATGTACGCCGCACTGCCACCCCCACTCAGTGAACCACTTCGCCGATTATGAGCGCTTGCAGCTGCAACACATCATTGCATATAATTGTTATTGTTTTTGCAGCTGCTGTCACTTTTTTGTTTTTCGTAAGCTCGGACACTTCTCTCTGTTCGCAGCTACATATGATTTTTTCCATTTTTTTATGATTTTTAAGTGCCTGTTCTTTGCTCTGTTATTGTTTTGTTTGTATTTGTCACTTTCTTCTTTTTCTTACTCTTACCTTTTTTTTGCATACTATGCTGCAGCTGATTCTCTTTTTTTATTTCTTTGCTGTATGTGTCTCAAATGCAGTTTTTACATTAATTTTTATAGCATTTGTTGCAGTCATTTTTATTATACCAACCCGTGTCAAGGTAGTTTACAATCTACAATACACTCTCTCCTTCCACACGGCTACATTCCCATCCACTCCTCGGGCATGCATACAAATACAATTGCATATGAGTATGCACCCTGCAAAAAATTGTACGACTAAATAGTCTTCAAAAGGAGTAATCCAGGTTTAGTTTTCATGGGGTACTTTTGGGCATTAATTAGTTGCAACTGGTCTAATACGGGTATTACTGGAGATCAAATATCCTCGACTCATCCCTTACGGGTATAATTGAAGATCAATTAGTCCCCGATACAATTAAAGATTTAATGATATGACTAAGATAGTAAAAAGTCTTTCGTAAGACAAGTGAAAGACAGATGGCAATATAATTCAAAAGACATTTGTAATTCTGGTAGAAAAGTCTTTAGAAAAAAAGCTCTCTCATTAAGCAGTTGTATATTATTTAGCTCGCGTCGCTCCAAGAGTCGCAATGGCCGAGTAAGTCAAGCACTGGTGTGCCTTTCGAGAGATCCGGGCTCGAAATGTCGGGCAGCGAACATTTTTCTAATATAATTTTTATTTTTTTTATTTAGTTTTCTTTTAATTTCTAGATATTTGTTTATTATTCCATTTAATTTTTGGAAACTTTTATTTTTTTTAAGATTTTATTGCTTTGACAAGAAAAATATATTTTTTAATTTCGTTTATTTTTTTTCTATTTAAAATTAGATTTTTTCCCCTTTTTCAACTTAATTTTAGTTTTGGATTTAGGTTTTATTGTTCTTAAAAGCGAAATACATTTTTTTATTTCATTTGGTTTTTAGGATTTTATACTATTATTTTTTTGTCTTTTTTAATTTAATATTCTTTTAATTTCTAGATTTTTTAATGTTTAATTACTATTTTATTATATATTGATAGATATATTTTTTCTAATTTAATCTTCTTTTGGAAATAAAAATATATTTTTGTAAGTGAATTACATTTTTTGATAAATTTTTTTCAATTTAATTTTCTTGTTTTTACTTCGAGTGAATTTTTATGACCTTATTTTTTGTATTTTTTTAATTTAGTTTTCTTTTATCGCTCGTTTTGAGTGAAAAGTTGCTAAGTTCACTTTTTAAGAAAACTCATATTTTAATATATGAAACAAGGGATATTAAAAATGCATCGTTTCGAAAAGGATAAAGGTACTTATTTTAGTTTAAGTCCAAAAGAGGCACCGAAAATCCGACTAAATCAAAAATCTTTTAATAAAGATCGGATCCTTCTTATTCGTACGGAGTTTTGCTTTGCTTTAAGCAAGGAAAATTTTGTATTCAAAGATTTGCGAAATACATGAAGAAAATGGCTACAAGAAGTTTTGTTCCTCCTGTAAAATTAAAAAAAAAATGGACTTAGCAACTTTGCACCCTAAGCTAGCGATATATATATTTTTAATTTTATTCAATTTTTAATTACTCTTTCCTTCCTCTTTGATATAGTTTTTATTTCTAATTTAATTTAATTTGATAATACAGTGCTATCTGGGTCGAGTGAACTAATTAATGCAAGACCAGTTCATAAAATGCAGATTGTTCACTATATCCAGATTGAGTTTTTTGTTCTTTAAAATCAATTTTATTGCGCAGTACGTCTTTTGAAGTTAAATTTTTAAGAACTCTGAAATGTCGTCTTTTCCCTCAGCTAATGCCAACACATGTTTCCTGTTGTTGTTCTATCGTTGTCGTCAAGCTCTATTAGCGGTAGACCCTGGAAGCGTGCAGCCTCGATGGGGTATGTCCATAAGGCCAGAGGCGTTAGCAGGGTGGGGTTCAGTGGGTATGCGAAGAGATGCTGCGAGTCATGGGGTTTCTCTCCGAATGCGGGGAATTCATTTGGCATATCGGCATTTATTCTGCTCAAGTATGAGTTCAACCTGCTGCAGTAGCCAGATCGAAGTTGTGCTATGGGGTCCGAGTCTCCCGAGGCAGACGAAGCTCTGTCTCGTCCACGTCTGGTGGTTGCGTGCCCAGAACGGCATACATATATCGAGAGTCTATATAACTGTCGGTAGGCTTTTGGGTCCAGAGGTAGTTTTTTGAACCCCCGAACTTCGTCCGTCAGTTCATAAAGATTCCTTCTGACGTGCTGTCGCAAGGGTTATTCCGCAAGCAGATGTCTGTTCGGGTACCTAACACGGTGACACCCTACTAGGAATTGCTTGCAGAGCATTGTGTTATGCTCCTTAATCGGGAGCATATTGGCCTCGTTGCGCAGGTGATGTTTCGGCAACATCAGAAGAAATCCTGTCGCTATCTGAGTGCCGTGTTTTGGCAAGTCTGCAGTTTCATCCACTGCGTCCTACTAGTCCCCGATAACCACACAGGCGTTGCATAGTTCAGAACCGGGTGACCAATTGCCTTGTACGTTGCCAGCAACGTTTCTTTGTTCTTTGACTTAGGGGAGAGGGTTAGGCTCCGTGCAGTGACGAAGCGAGAAAGCTCGGTGAAATAACCATTATCGAGCAATCGTCAGCATAAGAGACAATCGAGACTACCTCTGGTAGTTGAGGAATCTTAGAAATGTAAATGTTGAACAGTAGTGGGGAAAGGGCGCCACCCTGTTGAACTCGCTGTTTTATTTTCCTAGGTTTGCTCGATTTGTCTCTAAAGATCACTGACGACCAATCAGGTATTTCGCAGCCCACCGTTTGTCTTCTAGTAGCGTTACTTGAATAGTTCTATATAGCTATGGGGCGAGAAGACTCTCCTTTGTTGGACGGTTTCCCCGGTGGACAATCACCTCACGGTTGACCAAAGCTTGCTCACACCAGAGGCGAAGTTACAGGTCTTCAGATGGTCTTCCCACTTCTTCCGCTTATGTACGTTCACTAGTAGCCGAATCTCCGAGTTGAGATCCCTGATACGGGGATTTACGGGATCGGCCTGGCGAAGGGATTAACCTTTTTGTTATTAAATATGTCGTTACAGTTTTGAATTTGGAAGGAATTGGTTTTAAATTTTGTTCACTCTACAAAGACACAAAATTGTTCACTCTATAGAGTACTCAATGGAAAAATTTTCATGTTCACTCTTTCGAGGTGTTCGTAGCATCGGGTGTTCACTCCAGCCAGATAATACTGTATATATATTTTTTTAATTTGATTAAATTTTTAAAAATATTTTAAATTGTTTTTGTTTTACTTTCATTTTATATTATTTTCCGTTTTTAATTTAATTTTCTTCTATTCATTAGTTTTTACTGCTTTAAAATAAAAAAAATATATTTTAATTAAATTGAATTTAAAACAAGTACATTTACTAATTTTCAGTCGGATATCTCAAAAACTGAGAGACTAGACATACGGTGCTAAATCGGCTCAGCTCGACGTCCTGATCATATAAGTATACATTTTCATGGGATTATCTCATCCTATTCTGGTACTTACAAACATCGGACCAAAGTTATATTACCATTTCATGGTCATGAAAAGTATAAAAACTTATTGGTAAAGTTCGGGTACAAAGAGGTGCATAAGTCTCGTCATAGGACGTGCTCGAACAGTTCCTTCCATTTAAAGAGATGTTCCTTTGCAATTGATCCCAGAGTCATCCCAGATTTGTCGCACTTTATGCAAGGTAGTATATGTACGTGTATGCTTCCATTGTAATGATAGTTGTGTAACTAAAAGTGTTCATGCGTACAAACACATACATACATACATACATACATACATTGGTTCGGTTTTGTTAGTTCAGATGCTTTATCCTTTTTAGTTGGATTTCGTATGTATTGCTCCTCTTCGCTGTTTTTGCTTGCTTTTTGCAATTTTTCGCGCTCACTAAAATTGTGCTTTCATCTATGCAACATGTGCGAACAATCGAATAAAATGAATGGATGCCATATAGATTCAGACATATTCGTGCAAGTGAATATTCATAAAAATGTATGAGTAGCGAATACAGGGGAATCGCCCGTAAATTTTGTGGGCTATATACATTTTATGGTGTTAAGAGTTTGAAGTTTGATGCGACATAAAACTGGTAGTACACATAAACATTTATGTCTCTTTCTACATTGATCTTTCATGAAATTGAGCTTGAACTTTGTGAACTGACAATGCCAAACGTATTTTATTCTTGAATAAAAAAAAAATTATTTCGAGAAATATAAAAGAGAGTTATGTACATCGAAGTGACTGTCTGCGTTTAATTGAAAATGGTGGGTTATGAAAAACTAAAATGGATTCAATACCGGGTTTGATCTTTGTGGAGACGGAAATTGAATTTTAACAGCAATCTACAAATGTATATAGACAATGATCATGTCCCTCAACTCGACCAAAACGAGATGAGAACATCACTAATTAGGGTTCAAAACACCAAAGACCATGCCGCACAGTGGGAAAATTTCGACTAAATTTTTTTTAAAAATGGCTGGAAGAGTAAATGTTTTCAAAATGACCGATTCAATAAGGCGCACTTTATCCACAACGAGTTTTGATAAGCAGCTGTCCTAACGGATGCGTTACATTGGATCGGCCGTTTTGAATTTCACAGTTCTATCACCAGAATCGAATTCAACGACGTGAAAATCGTTTTTACCACCTTTCAAATCTAAAATTTGTTACCAAGAAAAGATTACTTTAGCTCAGTGAGAGGAGAGAAGTATGTTTGCATGTATATATTTACATAAAAAAATATTTATTGGTGTAAAAAAGTTGCGTACGCACTGTGACCAATGGTAAAGTTCATTCCCCACCTCTGGATGGTTGTAAGATGCATTGTCCGGAGGATGCATCAGACTATGCCGAGCATACAGTTTTTTAACATGGCAGTTGAGAAGTGCATGTGTAAAAATTTCATAAATTGCATAAAGAAAATTTTTGCACATGCAGTAGTTCATAGCATGCATTTAGGCGCCCGGTGTTAGCAGTCGCGCCTAAACATGTTTTTATTTAATTTTCCAACTTTCACCATATGCTAAAAAAACTATATCTTTTTAATTCGGGCTTAGACAGTCTTTTGTAAGTTCCGTCACATTTATTAAAAAAAAAATGCAGGGATTGGTTACTTTTCTATAAGTTTTGAACAACATCTGTGACAAATTTTCCACAGTGCGCCAATGTAAGGAAGCCATTCATTAGCCGCCTACAAGGCCAAACTGCGTTCGAGTGCTATATAAGTTCGGTACGGTGAGCTGAAGAGGGAACCATAATGCGAGGAATTCATAAGGTGCATACATTAACTATTATGCAGGTATAGTAAATTAAGTTTAGATATTGTCCGTCTAATCCACAATAACGTGACTCGCCATATGCGCAAACTTCAGTGAGATTAGCGTGTTAAACGTCCCCTCGTTAACAGAATGATTGGGTTGCGTACTATTAGTGTGGCTTTAATCCTTAGAACCGGTATTCACACCCACTATATATTTATCGATTTTAAAGTCGAAAGCAGGAGAAATGTGATGCCTAAATTGCGTTCCGTCGGATTCTGTTATGCCTAAAATATTAATACGCCTATGGAAAATTACGTTAAGTGACACCACCAGCTTCGTCTGAGTTGGAAAGGACCGCTCCGCACAGTTAGAATCCTAACAAGGTTTCGAACCAAAACTATTTACCGTGCGACTTCTTTGACCTGCTTCAAATATTAAAAGCTCTAGAACTAAGTCGCTTAACAGTAATCCTTTATACAATTGTAGGACCGTACGCTGACTATATCGACATCGTCGGCCATAATAATCACACTAAATGGACCCAAACTCTTCAAAATTGATGGCAGCAGAGAAAGAGAAAGGTCTCTTCTGCGATGAAAGGACCAGTTTAAGGAGCACTTGGCTTCACTAGGTTTTTTAAGGTGGCGTTATTTGCTACGAAATACATATAAACATCTGACGAAATTTTTTTTAGTTGTCACGCACCAAAATCGTTTGGACAGTTGCGAAAAGAAGAAGAAGAAGGCATACTACGCTAAGAAAAAAGTAGCTCGAATTTTTTTTAAATCATTTTCGATTTTTGCATGTTAAAGTATAAACAGAAACAAATCGCTGAGCGAACTTCAGCCAGAATAGATTTTTTTTTTTAATCAGCAGTCAGTGAAAAGTAGCTTTGCTTCTTCACATTTCTATTTTCAAGAATTTTATTTGTCATTTTGTATTTTCAAGTATTTTATTTGTCATTCAACTGATACGAATTTCGATTGTGTCAGTGAATATCTAGCTACGACATCACTCCGCCCGACGATTTACGCTCGACGATTTGTTTCTGTTTATGATTTTAATGATTAGAAATTTTTGAACAGAAAAAATATTTTTGAAACCAATTTATATCGAGATTGAGTTGAGTGAGTTAAAAAATTTTCAAGTAACACCACTCTGCAACTATCAAAATGTACAAATCTGTACAAATGCACGAATCGCGTGATGTGGACCTGATTCAATAGAAATGCTTGCTACTATATTTTAGCTTTCAGGAGTGTCTGTGTTCGAATGCCATTATACGGAATCCGTGAAGTGCAGAACGAAAGCATATTCAAACGAAAAAAATCACCAAAAATTAGTCTGTTTAAAGTAAGCGAAAGGTTTTGGCTTGAAACAGAGGGGATGTGGTTAATTTTTTTCTTAGTGCATTTTTGAAAATATTATATTTATCTTAACCCTTCCGATATTTTTTCAATTTTAGCACACTGCAAGCTAGTACTCGTAACTATATAAACCTTTTCAAAACGCACCCTGTATGTAAGTATACCTATATAGTATGTATGTATGTTAACAGAACACAAATTTCATTTCAACGCCTGCAAAAACGCTCAAAAACTATAAGATAAACGAACGAGCGGCGTTATAAAGGATGTTCTCCCTATAACCCTGCCAATGTTTGTATTTGTCGTCGATGCAGTTTTTGTTCTTGTTGTTCATGTATGTGACTACAACTAACATTGTCTTTTAATGGTGCAAAAATCTTGTTGAACAATTGAGTGAGTGTTAAAAATATTGCCAAATTGATTTTTCCGTAGCTCAAAATTGTTGTAGCGCTTTAGACCAATTGCATGTGGCAAGTAATTGAATGTGCAACGTGTTGTCATGCATGTGCACAAACATATTATGTATGTATGTATATAAATACGTAAATGGTAGACGTGCATTTGTACATACATAGTCGCGCATAAAAATTTAAGAATAAAAAGCAAACGAACAACTTTTCGTTCGTTGGCATTTAAGCTGTGATTTCACGTCGGACAATAAAAATGCACTGCTAAGCATTTGCTTGTGGTTGCAAATAACTCACTACTGCTGGGAAGGTTTCAATTACAAGTGTTGTTGCACCGCTACACCTTTGCTGTTACACCTTGTAAAGGGAACATTTTCATCAATGTCAAACATGAATTTTATTGCAAATCGCAAAGTACGCTCGAATTACATGTCTCTAGAATAGAATATTCTCAAATAAATTCTTGTCAAGTTTTTTTTTTCGTTTTACTTTTGTGCAAATGTTGCACTTCCCACCAATCCTGTAGCCCGCGGTGACAACTGTCACTGTGTGAAGTTGCTCGTTTGCTGAAATAGCTGCCACGTCCAGTGGCATTTTTAACAGTTCAAGTAGCCACACCACCCTGGGCCACAATTCCGCGTTCAACCGGCCACTGAGTCTAACTACTCTTGCTGCTACATTTGTGTTTTTTTTTGTTCTTTCGTAGCTGTTTTTATAGCCGTTGGGTAATAAAGCACGCTAGCAGACAACTTGTTCAGTAAGTTGCCACAAGCAAACTAGCGTTAACTACATACCTTTGCCCATTTTACTGTTGCTCTTTATTGCCGCCATTTCATTGACGTTTTCCAACTCTGTGCCACCTGACCATAACATTTATTGTTCTAACTTAATTTTCTGCTTCTAAATTTTTCAAATTTACTTGGGGTGTTTTTTACTTCATTTTTTGCTGCAGGCAAGTTGTTGTTCTATTGCAGCGATTCTTTTTGAAAATAATAAAAATTAGGTACGGCCGGTTTCACCGAAAACTTAAATGGAAAATGATTTTTCATTTTCTGTTAATTTCCATATAGAATTCGAAAAATTTAAATAATTTTTCACTTAAATTGCTTTCATAAAATTGGCCGCTAACAACATTTTTACAACTAAAATTTTATTTACCTGGTGCACTTAAACTCGTCAAATAAAAGTTTAACAGAACTAACGTTAGCTTATTTTTACATTAATAAATTCGTTTTAGAAGTGATGGAACTTTATTTAAACGGAATATACATATCAAGTACTTACATATGCACATTTCTTAAATGTCTATTGATTTAATATTACCAATTTTTGAAATCATGCACCCATAATATTATCAGACGATATAAAAAAAGCCGGAAAAAAGCTGAATCCCCTGTAGCATGAACTTTTGCGAAGAAATGCATATACAAAACTTTAAATTTAAGTTGTAGAAGTATCATTTGAACCCTGTTATGTAGAAAATCATATATTTTTTTTTTTAATTCTAGATACCTTTGCCAGCGACTAAGGCTGAGGCTACGCAATGAGCGGCAAAGCGGCGCGTGGCTGAGCGGTGACCGGCTTAAAATTAAAATATATGAAATACTATTGAAGTGGCCATCCAATGAGCGCCATTACTAAGCGGCACCATACAGAAATGCCTTTCAGCCACTCACCGCCCACCGCTCAGCCGATCATTGCTTGGCCTCGGCCTAAAAGATTTCACTTGGTGGTCACAAGAAATTTTTTTTGGAACGCACATTTGATGATGTGTCTGGTTGGATGATGGTTTGGATCCGCTGAGTTTGAAAATTACTTCCAAATTTTTCCATCCCGTCTAGATTCCGAGATACAGGGTGCTGAAGGTTTTTTATGATTTTGACCCTACATCGGTTGACTTTTTCGAAATTTTATGAATCGTCGTAAAAATTAATCTGCCGTATTTCAAAATATGGCCTGAAATATCTAGTTTGGTGTTGGTTCCGTCATTTCTTGTCAAATTTGATTTGGAGATATACCAGTTTCGTCATTGGAACGTTAATTCCAAAATACAGCTGGGGATTTCTTTAAAAGAATTTTGGTCCACTGTTTTCAAGTGCAGCAGCCATTTTATGGAGGATTTTCACATCCAACTTTTGCTGTAGACCGAGCTTTAAAGCTTATCTTAAACCATTTGTTATTCCAGAGATCTCAGAAAGTTTCATTTTTCAGTTTTCTCAGTTAGAGCGTTTATTATATGACCAGATCGAGGTTCATTCGCAAACTGGTCTGACAGCCCGATGTTTATTTTATAAAAATTACTCGGAGACCGCCATTAGAAAATTAATTTTAGATGTTGTGCATCTAACCGCCAAACGTGGTCTCTATATACAATGGCAGGCGTAGCTCTGAAATATTTGGGAATTTTCAAAAGTTTTAAGATAACATTTTACTTTTTAATTAAACGTTTTTACATTTAGGATAATACATGCGAGGGTTTTAGGTTAGGGAAGACTTGGAGCTCTAGTTAGGAGTGTACTCGGACATAACACGGTAATGGATGTGAGTGAAATTTGACAGACTTGTTCGTAGAACCTTACTGATTTATTAGTGAATCCTAGTATAACCGTGTTAAGTTTCTCGAAGAAGTAGTTTCCAGACGTCTGAAGCACTTTCTTCGGAGTGCAGGACATTTGAAAAGGAAGTGCTGATTGCATTACACCTCCTCTTTATCTCTACAGCGTCTATAGAAATATTTATGAAGGGCTTCCTATCTGGCAGACATATGACAAATTTTCCATTGTCTAGTAGTATTCCGAAGAGAAAACGTATGTTTGGTTTCGAGAGCTTCAATTAACTCCTTGTTCTTGGCTCATCGAGCGCGGTGAGCACATGTTTGTGTGTACAGATTAGATCGTCTGCTATCGGTAGTGACTCCAGCCATCTCATCAACTCATGAGAATAGCAATTTCAAGGCGAGCTGAAAATTTTGACCCACTTACCTAATATTGACTTAGATCCGTTTCTTGAGTCTGTTTTTTTTTTCAAAGTAAAATTATACTCTTCTTCGGCATTCTTGAAAGCAGATCGTCATTGTCATTATCGACCCAAGGTTCTTGACCGCAGCTTGGTTGGCCGCTGGCCAATCACGATTACTAGCTTCTTTGCCGTGCTAATTGCATATACCCCATAATTGCCTCTGGTAATCAATGTGTACCTAAAGGCCTCTCATAAATATGGGTTTCTGGAAGAAGATGCCAGTTCCTGCTGTAATGCCCATTTAGGAACCAGAATGTTACTAAGTTCCCAGTTTTTCTGCCAGGAAAGTTAATTTTGAAATCGCGGTCAAGGTCAACTTTCGTGATGTAAGACTTGCAAGGTTGAAGAACGCCATTTCTCAGAATTCGGTTCAAAAACGTATGGAAAATGTGCTGAGATAGGGCGTTTTTGAATCGGCACCTGAGATAGGGCGTTCCTGAAAAGTTTTTTGAGATAGGACGTTTTCGAACTGGCTGCCGAGATAGGTCGACGTGTTTGTCGTTGCATTCTTTTCAATTTGATTAGATAGTTTTTACTGCCAATCACCCCCCCCAACAGACCAATGCGTCAGAACTGAAAATAGGTCTTACTACAACAGTGTATAACCAATGCTACCAATCATTTTCAACCTCTTATTTGTAGGAGCAGAGTGTTTTGGGCCACACCTCCAATTTCAGCACTCCTATGCCTAGAAATGCGAGTGTTTAATTTTTCTTCAAAAATGTACCAAACTCTTAAAATATTCTATTCGGGGGAAAAAAATCAATTACCACGTTCGCACAGCTGTTGCATGAAATAATTTATGCGAATTCCTGCGGTTAACGACCTGAAATGCAGAAATTTAATATTTCATTGCGAAAAATTTCTCTAACTTTTGATGTGGAAAGTTTTCTGAGCGAAATAGATTAATGATAAAGCTAAGCTGTCCGCTTTATGACTTTATTGCCCAAGCAATCTGGTTTTTATATTAAATATTTGCTCTCTCTTACCAACCCCAAATGCTTGTTGCGGGTTTTGTTTCCTAGAGTTCACCAAAAGAAACGAATCGTATGGCCAACAAATAATTTGAGATAAATTAAAATTTCCAGCAAGGAAGATAGATAGTTGGTGCTTCGATGTGAAATTTTGCGGCAATCATTAATAATTTTAAGTGCCATAAAGGACACCGCGTAAGTGCCGGTGCTAGTACTCTGCAAATTCCTGTTGATAGCAAGTGGAATAGATAACAAAAATATTAGTCTCAAAAATTTAGGCAAAATATTTAGATACACGCTGCTATACATAACATAAAATATATATTTTACGAACTGCAGCAAAGCGCTGCCAACTGAAAACATAAACATACATACAGATAAATCTTGAAACTGCCAATCTAATACTCAGCGTTTGGTCGAATAAAATTTTAAATTTTCAAATTTTCGTAGTGTACCTCGGGCAAACTGGCAGGCAAGCAAGCAGGCGGCTAAACAAGTTGACTAACTAAATGAGTAAATGCTTGAATGGCAAACCAACTGGCGCCTAATATTTGATTATAGCCGAAAATTGCCTCTTCGCCTGCCATCAATGACATTTGAGCACAAAATGTTTTAAAATACCTAAGGGCGTTGAATAAATGGCTTTGCTGCCTGTCTAAATATTACCATATTGCTTCACATCATATTTATCGCACTTGAATATTTCCAAACCATAACTGAAATTACGATAATGACATCCTCGTTCAACGCCGATATTACGGGTATCAATTTGTAAGTTGGCAGCTAACTGCTCCTCTTCCCAATGCGGTCATCGTCTCATTTTGCGCACAAAATATTCATCAATACATACAGCACTTTCAGGTGAGTATTTCAATTGACAGTAATGTGTTAATGTATTTTTGTAGTTTGTCCTCAAATAGGTTTTGGAGTGTCTATCATAATTTTTTATGCATCGAAATGGCGTGAAACGTGCAAGTGATTAGATAAAAGTGTCACAAATTTTGCGAAATTTATTTGAACGTTCGAAGTAAAAAAAAGGGAGAAATTATTTTATAAAAAGCCTTTAGACAACTTCCGTAGTTAATTCCATGAGTCCCCTCTCAGGAAAATAGTTTCGTTTAAAGACAATAACAAATTTTTGAAATACTTGCGTAGCCGAGAAAAAAAAATCCAAAGACCTGGGTAATACTTCCCATTCTTCCTAAGGCCTAGAGAAAGGGTCTTACTCATTTATAAATGTTAGCAATTCGTCAAGGGAAAGATAACGTAGCTCACCCCTTCTCAATACATCTTCTTTTTCATCTTTATTGGCGCTGTACATGCCTAAGATATTTTTGCCAAGTGAGGCCAAGTCCTTCTGCAACCTGCTCTTTCCAATGTAGCGGAGGTCTTCATTCCTCATCCGCAACCTGCGTTGAATACTTTCAGAGCTGGAGCGTTTCAGTCCACTCAAACGACATGACCTAGCCACCGGAGCCGCTGAATTTAAATTCGCTGCACTATGTCTGTGTCGTTGTATTCCAGGTTGACATTATTATTGGTGTTGATGTTGGCTCCCAAATAAACGAAGTTGTCTATAATTTCAAAATTTTAATTGATAACAGTGACGTGGGTGCCAAGACGCGCATGCTCAGGCTATTTGTGTTATGATAGGATACACCTCGTTTTGCCCACTTTCACTACGAGATGCATTCGCTTTGCTACTCTATGTTATCCCGAGAAGGCAGAAACGACGTAGCTTTTGTTTTTACCGATAATGTCGATGTCGTCGGCATACGCCAGAAATTGTACGCTCTTGTGAAGTATTGTGACGTTCTCTTCTCAAACATCAGATAAACATCGGAGGATTCTACGCGAAACTAATACGGATGTGGTCGACAAACTATTGGACGTAATTAATTTTAATTCATATCCCACGTTCGAACAAAAATTGGTTTGCAAGGCCACACCTGCAGAGTGGTTTTACTAAGATTCTTATCTAGGTGGAAGTTTAAATGGAGTCTCATCAAGTATAAGTAAACCACTTGACTTCACTCGAATATGAAATGTTTCGGGAACATTTCTTTGGCATGGTATGAGATAGTAAAGCTGATTTTTTGCCGTAACATATTCGTAATTACCTGATCCATGTATCCAATATCTAATACGAAGAACCCAAGCAGGAGAGAAAAACACATCCTTATGGGTGAATTTCACGGCGCTAGTACTAATGAAAGTATTGACCAGGGGGCGATGAAATATCGCGCTTATGAAGCACAGCGACGATCTCATCAACCATAGAGGTGTATGTTCATTGGACCAGTGCCTTGAAAGTTTTAATAAACAGCGCTTGCTCAGGTTCACTGACTCTACAAATTGTTTTAGAAAGGAATGGAACATCAATGGGACCTACTATCCTTACTGACTTTTTAAGGTTAGTAGCCTCTTTCACCGATCATTATCTACTTTGAAACGGTAAATAAGGTTGACATTGAAATGATGAATGGCAGTTAAGTTAGAGATACGGTGAATTATGAGAAAATGTTTTTTGTAGAATCTTAGGGGAGTTCAGAGAGTTTCAATACATAAATAAATATTTATGTATAAGCCCTCGATTTTCAGAAAGCGGATTTAGTTAGCCGTTCATTTCTTCACTGCCAAAATTTTCAGTTATCTAAAGTTTTGGCAATTCAATTTCCTTTCATAACTTTTGTTATATTTCCATGGCCTAACAACTTTTAAGTTCCATTTTTCCATTTTCAATCACTTCACTGCATTAAAGCTCGGCCAAAATGTGGGCGCAAGGCAGTAAGTACTTCTCAAGCGGTGCGCCTCAACACAAAAGATACTCAGTGTATGAAGTTATCTTAAAATAAAACTAAAAACTCTAAAATTGCTAAGCGTGGCAAAAACGTTGGAAAACTGACACAAGCAAGTGGTAAACGTTCCGAAATTTTCTTTCAGTAAATTTAGTTCACCATAGCAGATAGCGGTAGTGTGAACATTGCGATGCCAATGAGTTTTTCGCAAAACTTTAATTTTTTTTTTAGTATCGCCAAAGCTGTATGGCTTGTGGAAAACTCAGCGAATAGTAGAGTGCCCATACACATTCGAATATGAGTGCACACGTGAGCTGTAATCTTGTGAATGTTGCCACTTCAGTGCGACAATAAAAGTTGCATGCAGCAAGAATTGTGTGATTCTTTTTCGTTTTACACCTATTTCTTGTTTTTTTTTTGTCTTTGCAATGCTGCGTACTTGCCGCATAGCAGAATTAGCTAACCAACTCCTATACATTTAGTAGGAAAAAAGGTAGCTGCGAAGAAGAAACGCATTTGTAATCGCTATACGCGCATAGATGCTTAAGTGCTTGTACATGAAGAAAACGCTGCACAAGGAGTAGCGAAAATTGCAAAAGCGACAAAAAGGCGCACGAACTTTGGTAATCGAAAGAGAAAAAACTATGGCAAACACTTGATATAAATCGAGTATTTTTAGTGCGTTTTTCATTTCGTTGTGTTTTTTTTTTTGTTTAATTCTTTTCTCCTGCTTCCACTAACTTTTTCGCGAGCTGTGCCAACAACTTGAAAGCAATGCCAAGCAAAAGTCGCAGCCAAGCTGTTGGGAAACAGAGTTGATTGCAATAAACTTCTATTCAGCAAATGCTGCAAGGTATGCGCGACCAGCGGAAAGGGGGGGGGCGGGGGGGTACTCGGTAACAAGCGGTACTTCGAAAAGTGTCGTGGCGAAGTAAAAAATGCGAAAAGTTAAGCGCAAGTTGCGAGTAAAGAGAAAATGTCACAAATGCGCGCAGCTGTATTTTCCAGTTACGCCTTTTACATAATCACCTTACAAGCATACATACATACACACACTGAAAAATACTGGCTTAGCGAACATTCAAAGAATTCCACTTTTTATTGCTGTTTTTTGCATTGCAACGCCACAAATGATATCCTTTTGCCGTCGCTTTTCCATTTCGCTCTCTCAATTTCCATTCCCTATTAGCCACCACGGCGTATACGCAACATTAATTTCAATAATCAACTGTTGCTGCGTAAATCAGAATTTTTCATGCTAAATCGTGTGGTTTGGTGTGCCACTAAATATTGTCGCATGATTGCGGAGGTGTGCAATTTTTTAAACTTATTTATGGCATAAAGAAAGCAAATAAATTTTTTTTTTTACTAAGATAACGAAGTTTTTTTTTGTTTTTTTATGGAGTATAGCATTGTATGCTTCTCAGCTGCTACATGCGCTGCACTATTATTAGTAAGATTATTTTCCTTTGACTTCGGCACTTAGTTTTTCATGTAATGCGTGAATTGCTGTTCGAATTGCCGCCGAACATGCAAGTTGGAAATTAAGGCTGCAAAAGCAATTAAAACAATTACATCGTGGCAAAGTGTTAATTACAAAAGTTGTAACGTGCTCTGAGTATATAACTGCAGAATATAATAATCGAAAGCGGCTTGTAATTAAATGGATATATACCAAAGTAGGTATGCACTTTGTTTTAAGATCTTTGTATGCGCTCACATTTGTATGTATGTATGCACACAAGTTTACAATGCTAATGACTTTTTGAAGTTGAAAGTCAATAAAATGGTGTTGGCGTGTTTCAATTTAATAAAGGATATCAGTTTGCTTGAGAGTGCAGGCTGGCTACAGCAGTACAAAGAGCACATGCACCTTAGTTCGTATGTGTTTATGTACTACGTTTCCGAAAAGGTGATCATTTTTTCGCAACAGAAAAAACAATTGGTTGAGAATTTTCGCAGAGAAATAATAACATGAAAATTAAATTATAGCTGGGACACTTTCCCACAATACTAAATGACACTGAAACTAAAAAAGAAGATGAATACGATGGAATCGATGTACCACACTTCGACTACAACAACAATACTGGAATTTAACTAAGCCTTGCCCTAACCAAGAGATGGTTTTGATTTCCATATGCGCCACATATTGTCCTATTTATTTTTGGAAAAAAGTAAATAACGGAAATAAGTAAAGAAGTGTAACGGTATTTTAAAGACTTTGAGATGGAAAAGTCGGGTAAATAGTTCTTTGGATACAAAATTTACCTAGACCTTTAAAAATGACCATGGAATGTAGAAGGTTTTAAACTTTTTCTTTCTTTGGCCTGAAATCAGTCTGCTTTGTCCTTTTTAAAAAGTTTTAAATACCTATTTTTGCTGTTCTTCTGTCAAGAAATCGCTTGCCATAGTTGCCAGACCTAAAAAAACAAATTGTAGTTTTTTTTGTTTTAATTATTACAAGTTGTTTCGGTTGAAGGATATTTTAAAGATCTGATTGAACGAAAAATTACCTTAACCTAAAGTAAACTTTCAATGTTTTTGTCTTTGACCGATCTAAAAAACAGCATGCGATAAACTTTGCAAAACATGTGTGGTGTTTTACGTTCTTTCAGCTATGGATTTCTTCAACAAAGAACAGCAAAAATTCATATTTTTTTAACCTTTTAAAAAGTACATAGATTACCGGTTTGAGTAAAAAAAAAGAAAAACTTTAAAACCTTCTATATTTGACTGTTGGTTATACGACCTTCAAGACGCCAATATGCCAAAGGCCCAACGAGCTTATTGGGCCCTTTCAGTGTGGCTCTATACCTGGCAAATGCTCTACAAACCAGTTAT